>NW_024534829.1:0-18400 GCF_016097555.1 Gigantopelta aegis
GTCTGGTGAGAGACAAAGAGAGATAGAGACACTACAAGAAATAATAACAACATTGACATTACAATTAAGAGAGAGAGATAAACAGATTGAGGAGTTAAAGCAAAGTTTGAAAGGTAACTGATATTAGTAGATAATTGTTACTTCTCATTATATGATATTGTTACTAAATTTAGTATTTATCCAAAAGCCTCAGAAACCATTAACTGATGAAGGACTTCATAAATCTAGTCAAGAAGAGTCCACACTATCTATCAATGGTAAGTGTCATAGTACCATATCTATGTCTTAGGATGTGTCCATTGCCATATATGGAAATGTTATTTAGTACATACTTAAACCATATGTTGTTATTTACAAATAAACTATTTTAGTGACACATACAAACAAGTCAATGACTTCTAAACAACTTTACAGATTTACTATTTTACACTGTAAAAATTGATTGGTTGATTTAACCATTATTCGGTTATACAGGTTGTAATTATAAACTTATTTTGCTGGAAAAGTAATCATAATACTGTTTTCATTACTAATGTACTACTGTTATGTAGCTACATAGCCACTAATTTCATAACACATTAGTAATCAAAATAGTAATAAGTTTACTTTTTGCATATGCAACCTATATAACCATGTATAGGTTAAACCAATTATTCAATTTTTACATTGTACCTTTTCTTTGTTAGTCTTGTCCTGATCATCTCTTGTAGTATTTAATACCACATGATAAAATTGTACAACCACAAACATTAGTAATCACTTTACCTATGAAAGCATATACCTTATATGGTATTCTAAGATAAGGACATAGATAGTACATGTTAGTATATGAATGTTCAACTTCTTCATACACTCCTGACTACATATATTATACAAATTATATTGTCATTACTTATTGTAGAGTCTTCATATATGAGTTAAGAGATCAGGCAAAAGGCTCAACTGATGATAAAGAGTCAGGTTATGGTATGTTGTGTTATGATGTTTCATAAAGTTACATTATTATAATGTATTAGTGGTCTATACAGAAGCTGTTGTCAAGCATTCTTATACCAAAGTACATCCTGCACATTTAACTCTAAATGTTGGAGATGTTATCAAAGATGTCATTAAGGTATGGACATATCCTTTTTGTTCATCCATTCATTATGTCAACATATTATTTAAAAATCATTTCTATTCATATTATATACTTTTTCATAGATTGATAAAGGATGGTGTGAGGGGACTCTGAATGGAGTCTATGGGACATTCCCTATAAATTATACAGAACTACAACTAGCTAAATCTGAATTATCTAATGATGATCCAAATTAGGAGGTAATCCCTGTAATTTGTTCATTAGAACTTAACTTATGATGTTTTATATAGTACAGTTTATAAACACTATATATCATATATTGTGTATGCCTGATATCTACATACTAACTCTGTTTATAACAGGACATACTGGAAGAGTTGAGTGGAGAGATGATATAGAGAATGTTTATCTTATCTCACCAACTATTGAACAATGTGAAGAGGTTATTAGTAAATTAATAAAAGAACAACAAACCAAAAGAAGTAGATGGCGTATTAATCTCAGATCATCATCTTCTGAAAGTGTTCTAGTAATTGTTAGTAATCTTAGTAAATGTGCAATGTGGACACTTGATATACATAGCACTCCATTGGACAGTATATGTATATTAAACATTATCAACAGAGCTACAAACTACTAATAAAACAATGAAAAAACTAATTCTTCGCTACTGTTCACTTACTGGTGGTATCAAACAAATCAGTGATGCTCTCTTTACCAATACTACTCTTGAGGTGTTATCGTTGAATAATGTTACTATCACAGATGAAGATACCAGTCACTTGTCTAACATGTTAAGTATTAATAAGACATTGGAAGAACTAGGTCTCATCAACTGTAATATCACTGATAATAGTGTCCAACATATCTGTGAAGGCCTTACTAAAAACCTAACATTAACTGAGTTTGAACATCAGAGATAATCCTCAGATCACTTCAGTTAGTACCAATACAATAGCTGAACTAATAAATACAACCAAATCATTGAGAGAACTACGTCTCTGTGGTACTTCATTGAACAATGATGATATCAAGAATATTTGTACTACACTGAGTGAAAATACTACAATACAAGAACTATACTTATCAAAAACAACATGAAGAGTATTGTAAAAAGTTAGACAATTATCAGTTTATTAAAGACAGACTTAAGTTTTTGGATAACTATAGAATAGTTTGTTCTACACATTTGCTTTCAGTTCAGTTTTGATTTCTGTTGATGTCTTTTTTCTTTAGTAAACATAAAAATTCAAACTAAACAATTTAGTTTTTTCTATACATGTACATGTACTATAGTGGGTGTGGTATATTGACAATGTATGACTAGAGCTATATTTCTTATTAAAGAAATACTCAGGTGACTTGTTCAGTCTCATGTTAACACTTCATTAAATCTCTGTATCCAGGAGTAACCTTTGACATATAAACAACTATATATGTGATTTAATTGTGCTATTTATAGTACACAAGTAATTCATGAAATTTTATTTATAGTAACAGTAAAGTAGTGGCCCTAAATATTTAGAAATATTTATATGATATTTAATTTATTACATGAACAATAAAGCATACGACTAAACATATAATTGATTTTATGTGATAATATTTAATTGTTTATAGTGTTAGAGGATTTTATATTATTTTTAATTCATGCTAACTCTCTTCTCTCTGTAAATAATTTTATAATTATAATTGGTACATACTCTGACAAGAAGTCCACTATACTTCACTATATATCTGAATATTATAATGAGTATACTACTAAGTATTATCACGAATGTTACCAGGCTGGAGTATGTCACATATATACCATATATGGAGCATGTATACCTTTATTGCATATATGGGAATAATGCTATTTATAGTACAGGAGTAATGTTATTTATAGTTAAGCAGCCACATCTTCTTTGACTGACTATGGCATCAAGTCTGAGTGAGTTAAAAATTTAGTTCCTTTTCTCATTTATAAATGTCAATTTCATTTTAGATGTTGCTAATTTGAAAGATATAATTGAAGCTTTGAAGAATTGTCTTTTCCCAAACCATCGCTGGTCTCCTCTTGGTCTACAACTGGGGGTCTATTAACCTACTCTGTCAGACATTAAAGCCAAGTATAGAGATGATCCAAAGAGGTGTCTTCAGGAGTGTTTAAGTCTGTGGTTTAGTAAAGCTGACAAGGTCACTTAAAGTGGAGGTCCTACATGGGACTCATTATCTAGTGCTCTTAACAAAATTGATGAGAATTTTACTGCTGAAAAAATAACTGAATTTAGTGAGGAACTAAAATATAAATGAATTATATAATTTATTTTTTCAATAGAATACTCAAATATTCCTGCTTGTCAAATGTTACAGAAACACACTGACAGGCTCTCACCACTTACTCTTCCTGTGGAAATTGTTAACATGTTATATACAGAGAGAGTGAGCTCTAAGGAGACATTAGATGAAGTCAATAGATTGGGAGGTGTACTAGGAGAAGATCCATTAAGAGCACTGTGTACCACAGTGTATGAGGACCCTAACAAATTGAAAATGTTTGCCAGTGTTTTGGGTTATTAAAAAGGCAATATATAAATAAATATTAAATTGACTACATTGTTTTTAGAATTTTGTGTTTTCATCAAACAAGAAGAAACAACTAAGTACCGCTGAAAAGAAGATAATCATTGCTTTATGTTCATTTATACTTTTTGCTGTATAAACTTTAGTACAGAATGGTGTTGACAGGCAAAATCAGATGCATTTATAACTGCTCTGACTGATTACTTCAAGTGTGAGGCTTTTGGTCACATTCCTGGAAAATGTAATAGATCCAAGTTTGAACAACACTACAACCAATATCTAGCTTCAATATCAATTATTCTGATGGGCCTTATTCCATTAGGTATTCTCAACTTTGTGCTCAAATGGAGATCAGCCAAAAGAGAATGAAATCACTTTTTGTATGTCTCAAAAGATCTACTAAAAGTTTAGCAACAGCCATAAACCCTACAAATGTATCATTAAGTGATAAAATGAGTGATACAAATCATGATAGTTAGATATATACTAATGCATCAGTCAGATCATGTCATTTGACATCGCAAGCATATAAATTATACAAATATAGTTTGTTACATATTGGATATGCTATTACATTTATTTCACCTTTGTATCAACTTTGTTAGCATTTC
Source organism: Gigantopelta aegis (assembly GCF_016097555.1). Lineage (NCBI taxonomy): Eukaryota > Metazoa > Mollusca > Gastropoda > Neomphalida > Peltospiridae > Gigantopelta > Gigantopelta aegis. The sequence continues at coordinate 4,258 of NW_024534829.1, forward strand.
ATTTAACTTTATAGTACAGTTATTAATTGAGTTTAAGTATCAAACATTATAATCAAGTGTGTATGGGGATTGCTTATCATAACTATTCCTCATGCAAGACAAGCATATCATAACTACAGAATAGCTGAAGTATTAACAGAGAGAGAGAATACCTTCTTTTCAAGAGTATACAATACACAGAGTAATAACAAATATATATATAATAGTTTTAAGTTCTCTAGGTAATAAATATATAAATACTTTAAATATGTATGTAAATAATAAGCAAATAAATGAACTTTTGATAAAGGGATCGAAAACAGAAACAAACGTAGGACTCAATATTCCCATATTTCTGTGATGCGTCTTTGCAGGGCTAACTTTTACAAATGTTTAACAAAAAATGAAATCTTATAAACCTATGTATTCACAGTATGTAATTGTTTTGTCATTTGGCCAACTGGAGCTACCCTCACTTTCCAGATCTATGATCAACTGGCAATATTATTATTGTTTATGAAGCTTCCTATTGTGGGCATCTTTGAAAACATGGTATGTATTTGTGCACACTGTGGTTCTAAAATATGGAGTTTCCTTTATGTATTTCCAACATGTTAGGGCAGGCTAAGGTGACAGAGAAGTGATGGAGAGGTTCAATTGGATGGTAGCAGGGGGATTGTCACTAACTTGACAGTAGGGAGGTCAGCAAATATGGTTAAGTTTTTTGGGGACATGGTGATTTAGAGAGGAGAGCAGACAGATAAGGACAGAATCATATGTATACCTGCTGACCAACCTTTCAGGATGTGAAGAGAAGTTGGTTGACTGGACCTGCACAATGTGCAAGAAGAGTCTGCACAATAACTCCAACACATGAGATTCATGTATGTGTAGGGAGGTATTCAATGTCTACTATAAAATAAACGAGAAGAGACCCATTGGTAGAGCTGTCAAAAGACGACTCCAAGTTTCTTTTTCCTCCTATATTCTGACCCAATCTTTAAAATTTACCCTGGACACTCAGTTGAATCATGTATACATAAAACACATGATTATAGAATACATGATCTTTACAATGACAAAATATCACATTGGTAGCAAATAACATGACATTTTAAGAAGCAGGACATAATAATTAGACCTGGGAATTTTGTAGATTGAGAATCTCATAATGATAATTGTCATTCTACATGTCCTAAATCAGATTGCTTTATAATGAAGTAGTGGCTTTTTGCATTGCCCTTTAGAGATTACATTCAATTATATACAGTCAGTAGTATCCACTATTTTAAATCTTTTTTGAAAGTAACTTAATTGTATATTACAAAATTGTATCAACTTAAAACAATTTAAATAACTTCAAAAACATAGATAAAACAAATTCATATGCTGTCAAAAAGTTGATATAAGACCATTTGAAAAAGTTAACGTAAAAGAAACAAAAGAACAAGTACCATGTTGTCATACCAGTCCTGTACTAACTAGCAACTAAAGCTCAAATTGTGCATGGAATCATGTCTTAAATATCCATTCAGTTGGATTCACTTTCAAATTTGTTTCAATATATTTTGTCCTTCAAATATAAACCATTTTTGCTTTTGTTTTAATTCCTTCATCAGTACTACAGTTCTAAGATGCTAATGAACTAACCATGTCGTCACTCTAACCTATTATCTCATAACTGTTATAATATAATGATGCACTCCACACTATATTATATCACAAATGAGTTGTGTTTGATTGTTATTATACTCAATTTGACTAATAAGTTAAATAAATAATAAAGATACAAACAAAATTGATACAAAAGTTATACAAACATAATAGCATATTCAATGTGTAACAAACTATACTTGTATACATTATTGTGTTTGCATATATAGTCTGACTTATACATGTATTGATATTTCTTAATATCCTGGATTAGCATCATCTCCTTTATCACTTGATGATATATTTGTAGAGTTTGTAGCTGTTGCTAAAGTCTCAGCAGATCTCCTGAGATATTTAAAGAATAATTTTATTTTCTTTTGGGCTGATCTCCATTTGAGCACAAAGTTGAGAATACCTAATGGAATAAGGCCCATCAGAATAATTGATATCATAGTTAGGTATTGATTGTAGTGCTGTTCAAAATTAGATCTGTTGCATTTTTCAGGAATATGACCAAAAGCCTCACACTTGAAGTAATCAGTCAGAGCAGATATAAACTTATCTGATTTTGCCTGTGCATCACTAGACTGTGCTAAAGTGAATACAGCAAAAAGTATAATGAACATAAGCAATGATTATCTTCTTTTCAGCTGTACTTAGTTTTTCTCTTCTTGTTTGATGAAAAGACAGAATTCTAAACAAATTATAATCAAACAAAAAATTTCATGTGTATATATATTACCCTTTTAATAACCCAAAAGACAACAATTAAAAGGTAGACTCCAACATCAACAAGTACATCAATAATGACATTAACAGAATAGAACCACATAGCTCCACTACTTATACATATAGTTGGAGGGAAATGATGTAATTTATAATGATGTTCTTCAACTGTAAGAGACACTATGACAGCTGGTAATGGTACTATATAACAAAGCTATACTATGATCATTAATCACATACATGGTAATGTGTATACATACCCAGAAATACCACTGTTGTAAAAATGTATTTATGTTGTCCCATTTTTTCCAATCTATTGGCATGAAAAGGACAAACAACTTTATAAAAAAATATACATAGATGAAAGACCACCACAGTATCAAGTTGACCATTGTATAATGTAATATAGCACCTATAAGTAATGTATGTGATAACTGTGTGTGATATGAAACAATAATAACCTGAGATTGTACAAAATAGTGCTGGATGATTGATACTGTCAATAAGACTGGTTGAACTACATAGTAAACTATTTCTGTCAATGGAAATGATAATTATCAAGACGGCTGTAGAATTTGAAGTAAGAAAATTTTCAACAAGAATTCATTATATCTTTCTTACCTATTACTGCACAAATCAATGACTTCAAACAATATGATGATAGAGGGATAAACAAACCTATAAACAATGATTACTAACTTTCCTAATTCTTTTGTAATATTTATGAGCTCACATTGTTTTATAATTCTTGATTAATAATATCATAATTAATATACAAAGTAACAAAGCATCACATGATGCTACTACTTCTGAGTATATCAAAACTTTAGTTCCAGTATGAGAACCTTGTTCAAATTTATCACATCGAGGTTGACAAGTGTTATTAACTTTATTGAAATCATTTCTGCACATTATATTTTCAGTGGTTGAATTTGAAGAATAGCTTAATAAAGACTTGTTTTTGTGATCAGTGTACAAGTCATTGATGCTATTGTAATGAAATAAAACATGTATGCATTTCTTTTTCTTTATCAAGATTGGCTAAACATTAATTTGTTTAAAAATTCCTAGCATAGCATCAGACTGACTGTTTGTAGTCAATCTAATAGTGCCTTAATTAGGTATGAAAGCAGTATGATGTTTACTTTATTTCAACCTGTATGCAATACCTGATTAAATAAACCAAACTTTTTGTAGTGAATTAATTAAATCCTCAATATTATCACATGTTAGTCACTGTGAACCATTTATATAAAAATGAATTGTCAATCCTATAGTAATTGGTAATAAAAAACAGTATATGTTGTTGATGTTTTCCAATGATTGATGTGTTTGTATGCAGTCTGCAATCTAAGTGACCATCAATTAGTTTAAACAAACCAATCTATTGCAACAGTGTATGTCATTGTTAAACAAATGCATGCTATCCTCACAAGAAGGGAGTCCTGACAATTAGGTAATCTATTACCATAACCATAATTGTTAGCCAGATTCCATAATGAAGCACATACACCAGTACTAATGTCAATACAGTCTTCTCTTGATGCTCTATATATGTCTCCACTAGGGACAGTCATATAGTGGAAAATAAAGTTGACAGAGAAATGGAATAGCCCTTGTTGGCATTCTTTATAATATACTGGAAGATAAGTATTAAAAACTACTCTTTAATATATTATCACAAACCTAATACTGTATCTAACTCAGTTTAAATCACTTTCACGTTGGTTTTTGAGTTCGTACCAGTCTCATTAACATAAATATCTCCATTTCCAACAGTACACTAAATGCCATATAGTTAGAATGTCCCTACATATTGTACCCATATTATGGATAGTTATACAGTGTGGATGTGATGTGTTGAGTCTACTCCAGGTCATAGACAAAGTGGTACATTGGTCTTGTTATTAATAGCAATTGATCCATTAGTTGTGTTGATTCTGCTATCATTTGATGATTCCTATAGTTGAGGCAAAATGTGTTAATTAGTGCACGTAAAATATACACAGTATGTTTCTATACAACATATATATTTAAAGAAGTAGCAGAATTGTCAGTAAAATCTTTGTCCATTAAGAAAGTTTATCAGAATTGAAAATGTGTCAAATCACTAAAGTATGTATGTATTTTTAACTTATTATATATATGAGATTACATTTCTTAACATATGTTATCATGTGGTCATTGAACTATACTATTAAGAGTTTCAGTTGTTGAAAGACTCCATGTTTTCCGTTGAATTCTATAATGTACCATACATGAGGCTAAAATTTAATACTTGTTATCTCTTATAGTAGTTTTTCTATTAGTGTAGTAACTAAATATATAAAATGATACTTACAGAAATAGTAGAATACAATAGGTAGAGAAAAAAGAGCCACCACAACAACTAGTGCAATAAAAGGACAAAAATTTCTATAATGCTTGCACGTATCTTCCTCTTTTCGTTGCAATCCACAAAATCTCTATCTCGAGAAATAGTTGAAGATAGATTGAAATTGTACTTGAATTTGCGCCCGCCCTATAAAAATTGATTGTATATAAACTCCACGTATCTGGATGTAGTCGGTACGGCTGGAGAGTCTCTTTGATTCAACAATTTAAAGAGATTCATTACTAAGATATTAACACTAATCAAAATAGTGTTTATACTGTACTATTTGTGTTCGTAGTGCTAATGTAAATCATTCAATATTTTGTAATTTCATGTACATTTAAATTTAAAATTGGATCGCTTTTGTTTATAAAAAATATTAAATAAAATTCGTGAACATTCATGATATGAGATCAATGTGTTTATGAGAACAACTAACATGCTATATAGCATGTCTATGGTATACTGTTAATCTTATTTGTCTTTTGGCATAACACAATTATATATATTATAATACTTGTAATACTTGTAATCTAATACTCATATTTTCCATGCAATTGTCAATTTGAGAGAAGTATGTGATCATAGTGACTGTGATGTGATCATTTGGTAGTTAACTAAGTAAATTCATACTACAACATACTGTACATTAGCAATGAGACATGTGTTTTTGCATAATCAGAAACATTACTGAGATTAATGTAACAGGTCATCATTCAAAGCAAAATTGCACTGTAACACAAAGACCAACAATTTTATTTGCTATCATGTGAAGTAAGGCATGCTTCAAACTACTATTGACTAAAACCTTATAATTTATAATGATTAAGAGGACGGTAGTAGATAGGGACAGAAAAGGGGGTAATCAGCCCCAAACATAAGTATAGAGAGCAAAGCCATTTCTCTACAAACACTAAGTGTTAGTCATGATATTAATTATTCTATAACTCACATATAATAGTGATAAGACTAATAAACAGGTTGAGAAATTTTGAAGCCAGTTGTTTTTTTCCTTTTTCCTGTAGTTTACTTTTAACCACCATTAATTAAGCCTAACAATGTTCATTAGCTTTATGGATGCCAAAATTTTTAATTTCCAAATAGAATAGAATATGTACATTTTCCATATGCACCAATTGATTCCAATACTGTGGAGGCCATTCTATATTTATGCAACTATAGTGTTTCTCTATAATAAAATAATTCATAAAGAAATAAATTGTACAATTATGTACATGCACTTTACCTTGTTGTAATGACATTTAATAGCCATGCTGATCCCCCCCAGACACAGTTTTCCTATTGCTCAGTTAAACATCTAGGAGGATTAAGAGAGGTTAATATATTCTTGAGGCCCCAAACTTTAAAGAATAGATGAACCAAAATCATCATAGGGTATACTTATTCCAAATTGCAGTCAGCAGTGTCACCAGCAAACTGTCCACAACTTTTATATTATATATGAACCAATTAAAAGTGTGCTCACGAGAAATTACCTACATAAAGGAGCCATGGTTTTTATGCATGGAGAGTATATTAGTGGTAAAACCACCTTCCTAAAAGAGTAATGAGTAGCTCCATCACATCGAATCCAAATACATTTCTACTTTGCTGAAGTGAATGTTCCTCCATGAGACAATATGCTCCTCCCTTCAAATTCTGTACTGCATAATTCTTAAGATGGCAGGCTATATGTAGGTTTAGCATACCCAAAGAGGTACTTGTCAATATTGCACTTATCAATCAATAGTACCTAAATTTAACTTTTCAATGTAAACAGTAACATACAGAGATGTCATTATGAATCCATACGTATCTGACTCATCTGTTAAGAAAATAATATCTCTGGACAACCGACCTCCAGGGGCTTCAGCTCTTCTATTTGATTGTATATTGTGATCAATTCCACTCATTAACAAGATTTCTCAGCTCATTTCTGATCACCACGAATAAAAAAAATCTAAATTGCTTCACTACGCGTATACAAAAAGCAATATCTAATAACATATTTGAACAGATAGTCTATAAATAAATTATTAATGAAGACAGTGTTACTACGGCCATTTTTTCTCGAGTCCCTCAACAATAGACCTATGCTTAAACATGATAGCACATGCTTCCAATAGAAGATGGAAAAGCTACAGGAAATTAGGTATAACGTATTAGTCCAAATAATCTGAATTAGGTTTTTGGGCTTAAAAAATTAAGAATATTTTTTGAAAATTTCTATTTTTAATAGAAGTACGAAATAAAAATCGAAAACTGCAAAGTAGAATGTGAAATGACGAAGTAGAATTGGATATCCACCTTCGGCTTCCGTACGTATCCGTAGGATGTTTATCCAAAAATTTAACCCCTCGTTTCTCGATTTCACAAGTAGCTCACGTGAGTAGTACCAGCTTAGTATCGCACTTAAGAGGTTCTAATGAAAAGAGGAATTTATGTCTCATATTTGTATAAATTATTTTATATAATAATGAGGGGATATTACAAACACAAATCATAGATAAGAAAGAAATATTTATACACTTTTAAAATCATTTATCTTTGATGTTCCAAAATTATAATTACCTTGTATAGTAGTTAGTTGTGGTGTGTGCAATAGAGATGTGACCATACTGTGCATATGTCACATTGAATCCATTCAAACAACATTAACAGTAGTTTTGTCATCTTTCAAACAATAATTTAAGTCAGCATTCTCAAGATCTATTTCAATTTTAAGAGTGGGCCTCAACAGAGTGGAGTAGAACTGTACCTTTTCTTTTTGAAGGGAAAACATTATGATGTTCAAAGTTTTGATTTGGTGATGCCCATTTTTGCTTGATAGGTAGCATTTTCAGTGCTTTGTTGGTTTAAAACAGAGGACACCAGTCTGAATATGTCCATTTGCAGATTGAATATCATCTATATTTTGACAGTTAGTAACTAGTGCTTCAAATTTTTGAAGTTTCATTAAATAGGGTTGTTTTAGTTTGTATCAAAGAGCGCATTGTGTCAGGTTTCTTGTCAGATAACAGGTAACTGGTAAAGTAGGAGTAGTATCAGTTAGCAGAGTAGGATCTTCTGAAATACTGTTTGTGTCCTCTTGCATATATTTCATATGTACAGGTGAACATGTTTACATACTGTTGTATGTAAGATAGAATGTAAGCAGGTACAAATCTAGTTATGGTGTATAAATTTGAACATCTCGGTAGCCATTCCTCATGGTTTCTATATTATAATTTGTTAACAAGAGTAATAAAAGTAGTTGAAAACACTTCTGCTCACAATCAGGCTGAAGTTTTCCCTGAAATATTTTATTGTAAATACTAGATCTTACCTTCTTAAATAAAAAGACAGGTGCTTTCTTACTTGAGGGTTAACGTAAACACAGTTCCAATACATAATTCATGGTTTAGTGCTATCAATACAACCCATTGACTATAAGTACATTGTAATTAGGTTTTCACACTACGGATTCAATCAGTAATGCTAGAGTCCATGTCAATTACTTTTGGAGCATGCAAAAATGTTATACATAAACCTAAGTCAATGACACCAAGTTGATACTATATTATACAGTGCTATATATGTGATGTGTGTTGTGAGTGAGAGAGAAAAGGGGGAAACACTATTAGCACCGTCTTCTAAATAATGCTCTAGTGATAGCAAGGAACTTTGTCACAGAAACTGGTACATAATCAATTCCTGTCCTAATCAATTCCTATCCTAAGAAAAAATGTAGGCATGTTTCTTTATGAATGTCTTTGAACTCTTTCATCTCAAGCTGCATTTTTACATAACCTTGAAGGTTGTCCTAATTCATACACATTACACGTGGTCAAATATAATTAATATTTACTTATTCTATATTTTCATAGTCTTTAACTACTACTATTTTGTTAAAATATTTTTATATGTGATCTGTCTGTGTGTACTAATATAAACTGCCTGAGGCCACTATCAGTAATATTAAACATACCACTTGTACATTCTTCTAGGACCAACCTGTGGTAAGACATTATATTCCAGAAGCTCCATATACATGATAAGTAAGTCCTGATAACTAGTCATAGGCTGCATACTAGATGGTTTGTGCCTTTTCAATTAACAATTGAATATGAATTTGTACATTTAGCTGCTAAGAACCCTAAGTGTTGTGTTCTTAAAGCAATCATGGCATAATGGGAACATTCACCCCCCACCTTTTGCTATGTACTAGAAGCCATTGCAAGCAAATGCTACAACAAGGCTGCTTCAAACAGCCTTCATTGTAGCATTTGCTTTCTATGATATGTAAATGATAGAATTCTACGATTATACATAGTCAGTCTTTTTTAAATGGTATCTTTTGGCAACATGATACAAAATTATAGACAAATTGATACTTGCAGGCAAAGTGAGAAGCACCCATGATACTACAATAATTACAGTTGCAATAAATATTTTTTATAGTCTACCAGTAATTGTTCCAAGTGATAATTAGAGCCTTGCTTTTTGATCAAACACCACATTTAATGTGATTTGTCAATACTAATTATCAATGTTATAACTTGAAATAAAACATTGCTGTGATTGAGAATGGGAATACTACATATATGATGTCAGGAAATAGCATGTCTGCCTTGAAGCCATGTTGGAATAATAATTAATAGAACATGTGATAAATCATGGAAGGTAGTGCTCAATATATTCAAACTATAATATTACATTTAATCAATCTGAAATCAAACTAAGAGAGTACTAGTGAGAAATGTCCTCATATATTTAAATAGAGAGTTTATTTACCTAGAAAAATGATCTTTATACTACTTTAGAATCAAAGGTATGTAGTGTTCTAACTACCATGACATTTCAAAGAAAACTATATAGTTTGTATAAAATAACAGACAATAGATATAAATTGCAAATAATTATGTTATAATTCTCAGTATAGTAGGGATTTCTAACAGTTAAACACATTGTTAATTATTTGTATATAGTTGTCATAGCAACATATATATATATATATATATATATATATATACCTGTAAGATTGTAGGGCCTAGTAGTGTAGATAGTCAAGACCTGATGACATATCTATATGATCATGAGTTAGATAAATAAATACAATGTAGTTCTGTCAATAGAATGGATAGATTTGTTGATATGATGATAGAATAGATGGTTTTAAAGGATGATCAATTTGATCTAATAATGGATGAAAGTTTTTGACTTTTGATGAATGCATAGGTTTGTTTAGTGGGCTGGAGTTGGCCTTAAAGACACTCTCTGAATGTTGTATACGTAAAGTTAACAGTTATAAAGTCAAATTTTATGTGCTCTAGTATTATAATTACCATGCCAAAACACATCGATCATAATTTCTCTTATTTGTCAAAATTGATTTATAATCTTTTCTTTAATTTTTTGTGTAGTTATTAAATTTAGTCACTGTGCCACCAGTTCCTGATCCATTTCATTTACTTCATCTGAAAATCTGCTCAGCTACGATGATTTTACTGTGGTTTTCTGTTGACTGATCTTGACATCATGTTTACATGACAGTTATTGCTGTATAAAATATGTAAATGTATTGTTTAATATTAAAAAAAAAGTGCTTATTTGCTGGGATTTTGGTGGATTAACCATGGATGTTGCTCTACAATCACATTCCACTTTTATATCAACTTTTGCTATAGTAATTACAACCCTATACATTTACATAGTAAAAAAAACATCAATATACTATGTTTGTGACTCAAAATTGTTGGGAATTACTTATGGGAAACTCTGCTGTAAATCAGCCATCTCACATCACTTTCAAAAGGTTGCTGGAAAAGCATGCAATACTGAGTAGACCTTCTATCTGCTCCAAAGATGATTTTTTTTATAAAACTATAGGGATATCATAAGTAAGGGTTAAATTTTATATGTAACATTATTTAATATATTGTAATTTATGTAAAATAAAATAGATGCTTTATAGGTCTTTATAATTGTAATTTATGTAAAACTATATGTTTGTTAATTGGGGTGTTTTCTTTATTGTATGACCTTCTATAAATTATTATTGATAATTAATTTGTAACTCTTGAGTTTTCTTTATTGTAAATTTGGTACTATTTAAGTTTAAATATTATAATATATATTAAGCTGCAGCTGATCAGGTTCAAGTTGAATTTTGTGGTAGGCCTAGTCCTCTCTATTTAATTTTGTGCAATCCTTTTACGCGTAATGAGTGATCGTTACTTATAGTTTGTAGTGGTACCAGTATGGCTGGTCTTATGGAAGTGGACTGCTTCGTTTGCAAGTGGAGTTGGTTGTGGCAAGAAAAGGACGTCATGGGATAATTATTATGAAAAGGATTAAAAATGTTAACGAGTATATGGCGTTTCATATGCTTCTCCATTGGAGTACGTGGGTGCTGGTTTCATTTGGACCTAAAGATTCCTAGACTTTTCCATGTACGTTGTTTGCGTAAAAAGTTTATGTAAAAGACGACACAGTGTAAGGGTGGGAAGGAAGAGGGGTGTCCGTGTTTAGGTTGAATCTGATAACATACTGTTACGCGTAGTAAGGTTTAGGTGTTGAGTCGTCACTGGTTGTGTGTGCAAAAGTGAGGGCAGCTATAGGGGGGTTAAGGGTGGGCGAGTGTGGGTCGAACGTAAAAACAGGACGGAAGAAATGTATTCTAGCAAGATAGAGGTCGAGGATAGTGACGGGTGGGGAGGGGTGTAGGTGTCGAGATGATAGAGGAAGAAAAGATAAGAGAGGCTGTTGACCATCCGAGAGAGAGAGGAATTCCTTTTTAAAGACGCGGGTTTTGCTTTAAGACGAAACATCATAATAAATGAACGTAAATATGGGGACATGATCCTATATAACTATTTTTGGAATGAATTTGACTGGGGAGTACAGTGATTTACTAAGTGGACGTAGGTGTAAGGGAGGGGGGGGGAGGGGGGGTTTTGATTCAGCTGGGGAGCTACTTAGCCTGTTGGGGGTTAGGGGTGCGAATCGTTTTTCTGGCGTTAAGAACTATTAAACCTCAATATAGAACAAGAGTCAAACCCGAAACACATGAGTACCCTAAGGCATAGAGTAAATTAAACGTAATCTCCATTAGGATCGTGCTGTGCATAGGACAGTATAAATCTTAATTTTTTGCACTTGTCGATTTGTGCTTATATGTGTAAGACCAAACAGCTTGAGCCAGCACAACACAAAAAACTAACCAAGGATTGTCTATTCTTAGAATATATCATATAATAAAAAAATCTAGGGGGGAGGGGGGGGGGGGGGGGGGGGGGGGGGTTCTGTAGACTTTATAACAAGTGTTAAATTGTCCATTACCCAAGAATAGGGTGCCTGGTTCTGTTGTATAGTCATGTTCTAGACGTGTTCTGTAGACTACTTAGAATGAATATTAATATATTAACATATGTCTGTGGGCAACTTACATAGTCCACATACAGTAATACATTAAAAGCAATGACAATAAAATATATTGACCACCGGTAATTTAGTTAAGGCATATAGAGACCCACTGAATTATTAAGATATATATTATATAATATATATTTGTAGTTTGAATTAATAACTGATATGTTAAATTTTACTGCATAAATTTGTAATAACAAAGATTATTTTCGTGTTGCCCAGAACACCAATTACATGAATACCAATAACGAGTCTTTAATGCAGCGACAAACCTATTGTATAAACTATCAAGTTATAAGTGTGTTACTTAAGTCAATATCATTTAAAAGTCATAAGGTTTTAAGAATTTATATCTTTGCAGCGAGAACCATCTTCCTGAGGATTGTCCATGCATTCCGTCATCAGTCCATAGGGATGTAGGCTATAGTTCTGGAGACTGCCTTCAAGAAACGTTCTTAACATAGAAAAACTGGATATTAATATTCTATCATACTTTATTTTTCAACGTGTAATACTTGTCTCCTTTGTTACTAAAAAAATATATTACCTACTGCGTGCTCTTGATGTTGGCTTTGTATGGGTCGGTGTACTTTTCGAATAGGCTACAGCTTTTTGAATGAATGTGATAGGTATTGAATTTGTTCTCAATCGTTTATTAACAAAGCTAATCAGCTGTACAAGCATGGCCACTCCTCTTACCAGAGAAAAAAAACGCAGTAAGTATTGATAGGATTTGTCAATGGATTGGAGCCCCAGATAGCGATTCACACTATTGTATGTTGGATCATTATCTTCTTCCACATCTTGTTGTAAAGGATAACAATTTTAATTCAAGAATCCATAATCAGTCTTTTTATAATTAAGGAGAAAAAAAAACAGAAAAAAAAAAGAGATTGAAAAAAAGGAAAGAAGAGAGAGGACTATATATTGCCCTTCTTGAATAGTCTGCTGCTTCCCTTGAAGCTTCTTATAACTAATAGTGTAGCATACACATGATAGACACAACAGCATGTATTAAAACATATGTCATTGAATCTAGCACAAAGGTTATTTTAATTCCATGCCAAAAGCATGCATTTATTTTACAACATGTGATTGAATTTAGTTAGAAATAGAGATACATAAATAAGAAAACTAAGGAGGGGGGGGGGCAAAAAGATTTTATAGAATTTACTTATTTTACAACCTCATGTCCTAATGGTAGTAATTGAGATATGTATTTGTTTAGGATAGACAGAGGTCCACTTAGAGTGGGTAATGCATTTTCTCTGCGTCTGTGATATTGGCCAATTTGGGATGGTTTTAGCAGCTAACCTTATAGGCAGACTTCTCTAATCCCGAGCATTTCTTGACGCATGTAAAAGATTTGGTTCTTCCAGCAGGCATTGTTGTTAATACCAGTCCCTTATAACAGGGCGACAAGAGTTTACCTCTAAAAGTAAGTTTGTTTTAAAATTAATCCTGTTAAGATAACATTCTTTTATAAGTAGCAGTAATTTAAGAAACAGTATGAAATACAACCACTTTGCCTCAATCCAATTTTGCAGCAATCCTTTCCGCCTACTTTTATATTATTAGAGGAAAAGGATTGCCTTTGTATTATTCGAGAAACACCTTTATAAACATCCAGTGGACTGTATCACAATGCAACAGCGTGGATGAGGAAGATTGATTCAGCATGGATGATGGATCAGTAGTTTAATTGAACATGCCTTTTGTAAATGACACAATAATTATCCTTGCAAGGCAGAACACTTTTTAGAATGAATAGCTATACACTCAGTTTTCACTCTAATAAGAATATGTCCTATTCAATGTAGTAGATATTATAGTGATAAATCAAGTTACAAAGTAATAATTAAACAATAACCTATTTAAGATACACTATGGTTTTCTCATATCCTTCAACTATCTCCTCCAAATGCTATAACTCATTTAAATGATTTCATGGGATCCGTCTAATATAACAAATAAAAGCAAAATCCTCCCAAACTGAGCATACCC
>NW_024534830.1:0-41386 GCF_016097555.1 Gigantopelta aegis
TTTATTTGAAATTAGACCAAATCGCTCAATTGTTATCCCAGGTAGGCAGGAATGGCAACTATACCCATCCAAGAAAGACCCACTCCACCATGAGAAATGTTTAAAGTGTACGAACCTAAGAGAGAAAGCAGCTGAAACCATCAAGGTTTTATATAATTTTACACACTTTTCAAAACCCCTGTATTCTGCACAAATTTTGAAGATGATTGGTTAACTAAAGCAGTGTTGCTGTCTAATTTGAGCTTGATTTCTGTAAATGAGAGCATGCTGATTCCATGCTGTCCATCACGTTTCTCCTCTCCATGACCAGTTACCACACCTTCTATCTTCATTTTAAAATGTTGAAAGACAAGCGAACTATATTGTGTGTAAGAATGTATCTCTCAGATATTGACCATGTGCCTCCAAATTATAAAGAGGATAGAAAGTCAACAGCAAAGAGTAGGAAAACTAAAAATATGCTTTATCTGTTTTAAATACTGATATTGTCACATGTACTGCCATTGCTGTATAAGATTATTTCCGTATATCAAAGACTATTAGTAATTGTTTTTTCCTTTATTTAGAATACAAATCCATTTGAAGATGAAGTATTTTATTTTGACATTTGATTCAGAAAAATTAATAGTGAAGGCCCTCCTTTTACAATTGCTGCTCTCAAATTTCTTTTTGGATATTACAAATTTGTATATAAACTATAGCTGAGGTTATCCGGAGAATGTCTATAAAGAACCACTTAATGTGTCATATGTCCCTTCCATGACTCCATACTGAAAATTTCATTTTAATCATTATAGTTAGCAGGGCAGTTTCATGTATAAAGGAATTCCATACAAATAAATTAATCACACATAACACATATATAGTAAATGTAAAATGTTTGGTTTCCCACATATAAGTTTGATGAAACAACAAGTATTCAATTCTCATCAAGACTTGTGTACCGAATTTGGAACGTAATTTCTGAAAACATGTCCAGAAAAGGGGCTCCAATGCTTACAAGGTAAGATAATATCAAGACATCTTGTAATATTAATATTACTTTTCTCTTTTGAAGCCTTTATTAAAATCTTTGATCACCAAAAAGGCAATATATGAAATAGGACAAAATTAAAAGTGCTATGTGTCTAAAACAAAGGACATTAATTGATATATTATGTAAATATAAAAGAACTTACTGACAACTAACAAAGTGATAGCTACATATTCATATGATTATTCTCCTGTTTCCGAATAGTTTTATACATCTCAAAGTGGCTTGGTAACCAATAATATAACAATAATGCAGTTTATAGTGTACACAAAATGTACTAAACTCCACCCCTAATAAACTACTTTATTAGTTTTCATACCCCGACTGGCGTTTCAACCTAGGGGGCATGGCAGTCTGAGGCTGAGACTATACTATATATATTATTATCTGAAATGTTAGACACAATATTAATATAAAACTTTAACAGCAAGTTTGAATTTCATTATTTCAACTTACATTAACAATCTTATAGATACTAGTAAGCACAGGTTGGAGACAGAAAACACCAAGAAGATGACAGTAGCAAGAGTACCTCGTAGTAGATCTAGAAAGCAATTGTCTCTATGTATGTATTAACTTTTCTCTTTACCCATAACCTTCCTACTAAATTACAAAACAATTATGATTGCACAATCAAAAAGGACAACCCGAATGATCTTTTCTGTCATTTAGGACAAGAAGGTTCCATTGCGCGAGTAAATAAGATAGAATGATCAAATTTAACTAAAAATAATCAAACAATTAAATAAAAGATTGTGTATTTGTTCTAATTATATTATTTAACACTTACAATAACATGATGAAACTAAATAGCAAAGAGAGTGGCCAAGTAATGATCTGAATCGATATTGCTCCTATATGAGGAAACGATCACTTAGTCTTTAATAATACAATTATTTTCAATATTTATTAATATTTATAATGATCTAATGAATGATAACAGCTGAGCAGTGTTTATTATAACTACTCATTGAAAACTTTGAATTTATGCCTACTAATATGAAATGGAGTTTTCCCATTCTAACAATATATCAAATAGCCAATTACTAACAAGGTAGACCAAATATCAAAGCTAATATGAGTCGAAACCTATAAACAAATAAAATACAGAGTTTGTAAATCAAGAAGGCATGTAGTGGGTGTGTGTGTGCTGATTTACTATTTTAATAGGAAAACTTTGTAGTGGATGTACAATGAGATTTTGAATGAAATTTGCAATGAGGAATAAAAGAGGAACAACCAATGATGGCTATTGGAACAGCTAATATTCAAAACCTCGTTTTTTCGTAATACTCCATCAATATAGAAAGATACAAAAACTACTAAGAAAGAACAGAGCAAGTAATCAACAGGTTATCATCTAATAACAAAAACCTAGAGTGATTATTAAGAGAATAGCAAAATGTGACGTCAATGAGACATGTCCATTCTTCACAAGCATGAAGATCAGCAATAGCATCAGAACCATTCATTGAATTATTAAGGTTTTTGTAAAAAATACAAATCGCTCAATTGTTAGGCCAAGAGTAGTAGAGAATGCAGTTATACCCAATCCAAGAAAGAGCCGTCCCACAATGAGAAACGCTTTAAGTTACGAATCTAGACGAGAATGGCAATGAAACCTCAATTTTATAGTAAGTTTACTCACTTTCACAAAAAAAACTGTATTCTGCCCAAATTTTGAAGATGCCCGTTTCTTACTAAAACAGCGTTGTATCCTGGGTTCCGTCTAGATTCGTTTAGATGAGAGCATACTTGACTCCATATTGTACCAGCATAACTAATAGTGACCTAGTGACCTCTTCTCCTCTCCATATGACACCCACTTCCATCTTCATTTTAAAACCCCTGGCGGTTAATGAGCAGCAGGTTAGTAAAGCCATACATACGATAATATCAGACGCATCTAGACTGTCTCTTAACTCTAGTAAATACGAGATATCATGGAAGTGGCCACTTGCAGTGATGATAAATGCTTCAAAGACTCTCCAACAGAGCGGTTTCATTGATCTTACATCTCCTCTTGATATAAACAGTTTTAATGGCAGAACAACGATCTCCAGTACCATATCAATAAAGGTATCTTACTCTTACAATAAAGACTGTCTATAGTGTGTGTGTGTGTGTATCTCAGATACTGACCATGTGCTCAATCTATAAGAGGAGGGTCAACACGTGACGACATTTCTTACAGCCTTTTTTTGCAAACGGTAGGAAATTTAAAATATCTTTATCTGTTAAATACTGATATTGTCATATGTACTGCATTTTACTGTATAAGATAGATATTTTCCTTATACGGTATCAAAGATTATTAGTATTGGTCTTTGTCCTTTAGTTAGAATACAAACCATTGAAGATGAAGTGTTGATTCGCGATATGACCTGATGAGTTCCTTACATCAGGTACTTTTACATGAGTATTTTTAAGAAAGTGTTAAATACATCACTTTTGTTGAATGGTTGTATTTTAATGCTTGCAATTACTTTCCAGTAAGTTTATGTATATAATAACACACTCTCTACTTCCTTAGTTTGAATCCAATTGGGATCAGCAAGCACAGAATCTGACAGCTTTGATCTAGATGCCTTTCTAGGGGATCAAAAAACCACCTATCATTACAACAACCACCTTCACAAACCATACAAGAAGACATCACAACAAGTCATCCTGATAGTAGTGGTAGTACAATAAACACTAAAGATACCAGTGCTTCAAGCCAAACATGTAATTCTGGAGCTGGTAAGTGTCACTGTGTTAGGTGAGGTCAGTCCTCCACGTCATGTGAAGAGAGTGAAATAATATCTTGACTGAAAGAAAACGTCGTTAATACTTTTACTAAAGAAGAAGAGGAGACATCAATGTCAATGTTACAGAAAACTCAATCAACTGAATAATAAAATATAAAAGCACTTCAATGAGGATGTTCCTGTAATTAAGCCTGTATTTAAGAATAAAGTGGACAATAACGAGAGACAAGGAGGAGGAGGAGCTAAATGTTTCTAGTTTCATCGGATTTAGTGCTTCAAAAATCATCCAGTGATTTGGTATTAGCAGTTAAATGAGTCATCTTCTAGTTGTGCATATCTCAGGTCTCAGTGAGTAGTACCTGCAGTATGTGTCCGCCAATAATACAGTTACATTAGAATCAAAAGTTTTTTTTTGGTGAAACCCAAACTGGCACCAACAAAGAAGTGCAGTAGATGATACGGCTAGTGTAATCCTTTGAAAGAGTACTGTGGTACCAATGAGTAACATTAATACAGGTGTCTTAATTTTTCTTTAGGACTTGAATTCCAGGTAACTAAACGAAAACTCTATTACCATCAAAATCTGCTCCGTTCCAATGGAACATCTATTGTAGCCAGAAAAACCTATTCAAAGTACTCATACACGAGCACTTGGTGGTGCAAAGAGTCAAAGATATCAATCCCGTCAAAGAACCCAGCCAGAAGTAAGACATCAACAGTAGAGGTACTAGCAGGCAAGAGAAGAGTACCAAACAAACTAAGCTACAATATAAACCTGTTACAAAGCCCACTGGAGTACCAAGACAAAAACCAATATCAGGCAAATTCAGAAGAGAGTAACTTCTGCAACACAGAGGCGAATGGGAGGTGACATCAGCAACCCAAAGGGAAGTGGCTTCTGCAACACAGAGACTCCTGCCCTCCTGTCAAGACCAGTACAGGACCAGTCAAGTCAAATCCCAGACACAAAATGTAGCCGTGTTCCAACACGTAAAGGAAGCTTTTAAAAATCACAACCATCACGGCTTGCTCAGACTAAAAAAGACTCCACTAAAACAATGGGTTGTGTCAGTCTGAAACATCTCTTGACTACACCTAGCCCCTAACATCTAAGCTCCAATCCACAGCCTATCACATGCCACGCCCCATCTCCTCGACGACATACTATTTTCCACACCTAACTACAGTCATAGCAATCTCCTTTAATAATAGTTTAAAATCTAGTTCTTTTAAAGATGACGATATTCAGGTCAAGAAATACTACCTTTTCAAAAGAGTAGCGAACTAAGAAAAAAACATCAGCACTCCACCCAATCCAAAAGGCAAACGGAGATCCCTTTATACCAACCCCTCGTGGCAAGGTCAGAGACCACACCCAATCTTAATTACATTATTATTTCTCTAATTTTAGGATATGGCCAAACTATTGATCCATCTCCAATTCCTTATAATTTAGATGATGAAGACCCCTAAATCCTCTGAGTCGTTACCTGTCCTCAAAAAAACCACTCAACCTCCTCGTCTTAGGAAAGGGCTGGCTCCCCTAAGGTGGGAAGCTAAAAGATTAAAGGGGCGAGTCAAATGTCAATTGAAACCACCTGCAACCAAAAACTGAAGTGGGTGGAACTAAGGATGGACCAATAAAATCTCAGGTGAGAGTTGTAGCATAGATATAAAGATCATACATAACTCTTATAATTGCAGAGAACTGTTCCAATTGATGATAAATATGATGTTGAATTTGAGAAGAAGGTAGATAACTATACCTACTATTATACAGTGGCTAATGTTGGTAATAATGATGTAATCATGTATAATAACCAAACTACATGTATTCAGTGTTGTGATTATCATAAACTCTCAACTAACTAGACCTCAATTGTCAGATATTCATAACTATTAAAACTTGTTCAACTAACTTTTTATCAAAAACATCATAGCTTAATAAATAGTGGATCAAGTTTCTAAGTGACAACTAATGTTAGGATGTACATGTATATTATTACCAATACATGTAACTTGGAAATACAATAGAAAGGGACTGAATATCAGTTTAATCTTCCTTGTATTCAGTAGTGTGTCAAGAAACAATGCTTAACCATCATGTAGTGTGTATTTGTGGGTGGTATATATATATATGCAACAAATTCCATATTATATTGGATAACATTAAGTTTTAATGTTGCGATACAGTCTTTACTTGTGACCCTCCCCCTCACTTAATTAGCTACTAGTTATCACAAGTTGCTGCTGCTACTAACCTAAAGTGGATACACCTCTCCATCGCGCAAAGAAAACCTCCCATCCACACCCCATTCGAAATGGTCACCCATCGACGTAAACCCCTCCCCCAAGGCGATGGAATACATACGTTGTACAAAGTATACATATAAAGAGTAAACTATATAATAATGGTGTTGTATTAATACCTTGTGGTTTTTGACTGTTCAATTTTCAATTACTTTATCAATCTCAATCTCATGTGCTAAGTCCTAACCTAATATGTCATTAATAAACCTTAATTTAAGAGTGTATTTTTTACTAAAAGAATATAAAAGTGATTATTCCTATTATGGCGCTGTTCTAAATATATAGTAGTGCCATTTGTCATTGTCAAGTAGAAGAATTACTATTCACAATATTAAAAGATGTAGATTGATAAACATATTATGAGGTGGTATGTGTGGTTTGACCTGTGACTTTTGTCCATTTCACTAACACATACCCATTCACCTCATGTGACTCTTTCCATAAAGTCACCTGATCAACAAGAGGAGGAAAGAAGAGAGAGAGAGAAGGAGGGGAGAAGATAGGAGAGGGAGAGAGAGAGAGAGAAGGAAGAGAGAGAAGTACATACAGCTAAACTTTTTATGTTACTGACCTTATTATCACTCACCTGATATTGCTAATATATCACCAGTAATAGACCAGCTAGCATGCCCACACAACATCAGAGAATATTTAATATCTACAACAATCAAAGTATGTCACCAATTATATTTGATATCTATACCTTTGAGATCCACTTTCCTCACTAGCTTCATCTTTAGTCCAAATAATAACTTTACAATCCTGCATTTATTATATGTACAATATTAATTGTGTATAGTTTTACTGACCTGAGAGCAGCTGGCTATTCTACTCATGGTAGACCTATTGATGGGTGCCCAGCTACATCTCTTACCCAGTCTGTATGTCCTTCTAGTTTCTCCTCCATTATCCACTAATCTCCTCTTCTCTCCAAACTTTAACAGTATTATCACCACCTCCTGTAACTAGTCTCTTAGTGGTGATAAGGCTGACTTGGAACCTCCTGGAAAGCGAAAGAGAGAGAGAGAGAGAGAGAGTTACACATTCTATTGCTGTCTCTTACCTCTACTAATGATCCTGGATTAACAGCAGGTGCCCAGCTTACTGCATTACAACCCAACTATCATTATATATTTAAACACTATATATTTATTACTGGACCATTTCTTACAGTATGGCTCCCTCTTGTCTTCTATATTTCCATTACCGTCACCTAATAACAGGGGGTAATACAAGATGACTAACGAGGATTACTCATTACCTGTTGTATAAAGGATAGAAAAAGACTCGTCTGATGAAGCACATGCTAATATAAGTCCCCATTCATAAGGTGCCCATTGAATACTATTAACTACAAGAAAATAAGAGTCATGTTGCCATGACAACCAATTACTTGATAGATCTACCTGATGATTTGTGTTCACAGAATTCGTTCAATTTATTCCAAGTCCCATTGGACTCCTTCCAAATAATTACCTAATTAAATTAGCGGAATCATAGCAGCTGTCCCAAATGAAGACAAACCTTTCTATCATATGAACAAGATGCTAAAATACTGCCATATTTGGGATGGGCCCAAGATACTTGCCACACAGGGCCTTCATGACTATGAGTTAAAGATAATTTAAATCTTAAATAGCTTTCTCCACTCACCCTGTTAATGTTGCTAAAAAAACAGGGGCATTCCCGATACGTCAAATATCTTGACTGTCCGATCAGATGAACAAGTCGCAGTCTCCGTCCATAGTAATCCAGTTGAGAGTCATGCTGCAATGATGTCATTGTGATATCATATGTTTAAATATTGATTTTCTTACTATCATATCTTCATGACCAGTATCTACACAATTTTTTACATTGACTACACCAGCCATGTGAGAGTGAGCATTAAATAGAAGATGTCTAGAAACACCTGTGTAGAAACACAAATAACACCATTATAAACACCTACTAGGCAGGCTAATACAGACTAAAACTCTCATGTAGCCTCACCTAAACAGTCTGAATTTCTTCAGTAATTGAAGTGAAGAACAATGACTTTGTATTGGTGCCACGAAAACGCGATGACGTGTTTGCGCATGCGTGTAACCACGTGGTTATCTCCTTTCTAACTTCCACGTGGTTAAGTGTATTCTTCAAGAGAGGGTTATCACCATTATGTCCAGTTTTTTTCTTCCATCCAAAACGAATAAAAGAGACCTCAGAAAAAGAAAGAAAGGAATTTTATAACTAAAAAAGTTAGCAAGAAATTATTTATTAATTTTTGTGATAATTGAATTATTCATAGGACACACGTAGAACAAAGGTAGTCAAAAAAGGACACTAAAATAGCTGA
Organism: Gigantopelta aegis; assembly: GCF_016097555.1. Lineage (NCBI taxonomy): Eukaryota > Metazoa > Mollusca > Gastropoda > Neomphalida > Peltospiridae > Gigantopelta > Gigantopelta aegis. The sequence goes on from NW_024534830.1 coordinate 8,429, forward strand.
CGATGAAATAGGAAGTGAGTCAGAAGATGATGAAAAGGAGTAAGTCAAAAGCAGTAGCATAATGTAAACTTGAAATGTTTTTGTTATGACTAGTATTTGTGTAGTTTGGTGATATATCCCAATAAACAGTTCTAATGCTAGCCTAGTGTCTAGCATGACAACTATATTTTAATAGGAATTCATAGATCCAACCTCAAAACTTAAATGTATTATTATTAAATTATAAACCTTGTAATTCCTACATTCTGGTCATGGACAAGTATATAGTCTTGTTGATAGTAAATTGGTAATGAGCTTGTTTCCCCTTTTGATTACCTAGTATTGAGACTATGTAGGTATATATAAGTGTAAGAGTTGAGGTGATGAGATCTTTTTAAGGGATTGGTATTTGTACTGTAATGGGTTATGTGGGCGTGTCTGTAATTGTATTAAAACTATAAATATTAGGTTCCAACTATTTTAGGTCTGATTTATTCAAATCTCTCAAAGTTGATGATAGTTTTAGCGATGAAGAGGAGACAGCACCTGAAAAAAGACTAAGACTTGCTAAAGAATAATTTGAGCACACTTGAAGAAAAAAGGTATTGTCATATGTAATGCAAAGTTTAATATAAATGAATTCATTTTAATAGAAAAAAACAAGATAAAAATACCAGATGATGTGATTATGATGTTATAGCCCATAGGCTACATGATGAAATTGTAAGTTGTATTATTGAGGCATGTAATATAATGACTTAGAACAGAATGTTATCATAATTGTAATACAAGTTCCGTAGACCAGTCAAATAGTAATGCACTTTAAGCAAACTAATACCATATATTTGTTATTATAGTTGGAACAAACCGGAACGTTACACAAAAATATTGCTGATCAAGTGAGTAACTTTCATCCACTTTCAGTTTCATTATGTCATTGTTTATAGTACATTGCTCCAGGTGCTGACTCCATCAAAATTTTACAAGGCCACAAGCTTCAGTTACATCACTTGTGGTTACAACTAATAGTCAATATGTCTATACTGGTGGGAAAGACTGCACCATTATTAAATGTAATTATATGGTATATCAAGTTACTTCAGTAAAATATTCTTTATTAAAAACGATCTAATTCTCAATTCTAGGGAATCTTAGTTCTGGGAACAAGGAAGTGTTTTTATTGGTCACAGGAGAGGCCTTAGTGAGACAGTGGGTCATACAGGCATGTATAGCACTTGCTATTAGCACACAAGAGACCCAAATACTGGTATATTATACATTATCTATACTGCATTATATAGTAGTATCATGTTATAAATAGGCGATGTGGAGGATCTGATAAAGTAATACACATTATCTGATTGTGCATAGCTACACTTGCATACTTTCAGAGGACACAATGTTATGCATTTTCAGTGAGTACAATCATTATGTAATGTTGATACTATTTATGGTTGATTGTCTTATTTCTAGGGTTTAGTACTTGCATACTTTCAGGGAGTATCAACTGTTTAGTTTTCACATTTGTCGTACAGTGAAGATATGGAACTTGATATGAATTTATGTAGCTATTTGTGGTTGACTTTTTTTCATATCTTCTCTTCTCTTCTCTCTCTCCTCTCTCCTCTAGGTACTCTCTCTCTCCTGTCTAGTCTCCATCTCTCTCTCTCTCTCTCTCTATCTCTCTCTCTCTCCTCTCTCTCTCTCTCTCTTCTCTCTCTCTCTCTCTCTCTCTCTCTCTCTCTCTCTCTCTCTCTCTCTCTCTCTCTCTCTCTTTCTCTCTCTCTCTCTCTTCTCTCTCTCTCTACCCCCTCTCCCTCTCTCTCTCTCTCTCTCTCTCTCTCCTCCTAGTTTTTGGCCACCAGGATGCTGTTGTTGCTATTGATTGTCTCTCTCAGGAACGTCCGTTACTGCTGGAGCTAATGATAAGACACTGAGAGTTTGGAAAATTGTTGATGAGTCACAACTGGTTTTCCATGGTCACAAGTATGTCATTTGATTATCATGTGACATATTGAGTCTGTTATAGAGCTTCCATTGATACTGTTAAGTTGATTGATGAACAAAATTTTATATCAGGTTCTCAAGATGGGTATGTTTTTGTAAATATGTGATATAACTCTGTTGTCTCTAAACTCTCCCTCTCCTCAGTAGTATTGCTCTGTGGAATGTTATGAAGAAGAAAACCACAAGCCATTCAAAGACACTCCCCTGACAAGACAGGAGAGTACTGGGTCATGGCAGTAACAGCATTACCCCATACTGACCTAGTTGTCTCAGGTATGTATTGACATGTAACATTACAGTGATTGTTCATCAGGCCATGACATTTTATGGGCTATTAGTGATATAATTAATTATGTGATGGTATGTCATAATTCCAATGAATGTATTTTTAGTAAGCAGCTGTTTCTTGAAAGTGGTGTTTTTGTAAAAACAATGACTTGGCATAGTATAATGATAGTACATGTGTATAATAATACATGTACATGTTCAATGATACATAATATATGGCTTTAGATAATGTCAGTAGCTTGGGAGACTTCCTGGGAGGTCCCCTTTACTCTCTTCCTCTTTTATGTATTGTACATAAATAGAAATAATGATACATTATGACACATGTATGGTTTATGAAATAACAGGAAACACTAAAATAAGAGTTTATGTATAATGTAATGTATTATGTGGTTATGCTATTTATATTGTTCAGGTTCGAGAGATGGACAAATACATTTCTGGAAATGTGGTGTAAACAATTTCGTTCTTTAGAACATCTGTTTTCTGTTCCAGTGGTAAGTAGTATAGTATAAATATCCATGTTACAAATAGTTGTTAAAATTTACTCAACTTCCTTATATTTATAGGGGGATATACACTAAGGATCTAATGATCCATTACATTATAATTATATACATAGAACTACTAATGTAAATGGTTATATCTGTTTGAGGCATTTATTTTTTTTGTTTCACTTCATTATATCATTTTAAAACATTTTATACACATTTATACTGTATCATTATTGCAATTTATATCTTTTATTATTGACAAAGAAAATCATTTATAACTACAGTTTATTTTAGTAGAATAAGTAACCTACCAATATGTTTGTTTGTTTTAATACAACTACATAATATTAGTGATGATATACTATTCATTTCCTTTTCAGCCTGGATTTGTCAATTGTCTGTCTTTCACTAAACATGGAAATTATTTGATAGCAGGTATTGGTCAGGAACATCGATTTGGACGATGGTGGAAGGACAATGAAGCTAAAAATGGCATTATTATTATATCATTATCCATGCACTCATGATTAATAGTTATATATTGGCAGTAACAGAGTATATAATAGAATTAGTGTTTATTTAAAAAGATACGTATTGTAGCAGAGTAATATTAAAAATCATAAAAATATAACCAGAAATATTATATAAAATTAGCACATGAAAAGGTTAAAAATTATATTACTTCGCTTTTCCTACTTTGGATCCAAGTTTGTAGTTACCTTTTCCTATTAAGAAAGAATCATAAAATGATGTATTTTATGTGAATTGTATACCAACTTACTAAGTTCTGTAGCAATATCTTCTGCATAGGGACCAAGTTCCTCAATGACGTCTTCAATGAAGTGTTGTAGGTTTTCATTTGGTTTAGCTTTGATACTCTCTCCAATTTCTGATAGCACTTGTTGCATGTTAAGTTCTTTTTGTTTTGCCTTTGGATTACATATCATAGAGTACTCAGCATCTTCTAAAATGCCAGCAGATTTTAACTTTGTAGCAAATGGAATGAGGTTATTTTGAAGAACACCCACTAGTCGAGCACGATAGTTGTAATGACCAATTTCTCAGATTTGCCTTGTGCCTGTTCAGTTTCTGTAATAATTAATCCAATAGATCAATTAATTGTTGTTTATACTTACTTAAAAATCATGAAACTTGTTCACTAGTACATCTAGTATGGTGTCCATAAAACCTTTCATAACAATAGGAGCAGCTCCCATTTTTCTTGTCCATTTTTTGTGTCAACATTCTTAATAGATGCCAGTTCTTTCCGCTTGTGAGTGGACATAGGTTAAATCAGTCACTGCTGCTTGTGTTGTATCACTAACAGACCACATGCATAGCAAGATCAGAAAATCTTGACAGTGAATTTATCAACCTTAGAAAACATAGCATCATAGCATTTATAATATACTTCACTTCATTTGACAGTTCTGCTTTTGTCTCTGCTTCCTCTTTTTCTGTGCCTTTCTGATCTTGTTGAGAAGTAGCTTCATATCTTTGAGAAACCCTGACCAACCCCTACTTGCTTATTGTATATATAGGCACTATATTAATGTGCACGTATGGGTTCTATCTATATAAGCAACTTTTAGCATGGGTAAGCTGGGGCGGTTACAAGACAAAATATGAATATATTTTGATAGAGCCTAAAAATAATATTATGTACAATTATAACAATATAGCTGCATATACTTGTACAATTCTATAATTATATATAAAAGAACACAATAATAACATCAATTTGGACATCTTGACAACTGTACTTGCTATATCAGTTCAGACACTACATGTGAAGTAATAAAAAGGGTTAGAATTATGTGGATGACAACAACTTACACAGCTCTACTGAAAGGCTTGCTGGATCTTCCATCTTAATGAGAACAGGAATAAATTTGCTTGTAAATCCTGTGGGCAAAGCTGAAAGTGCTTGTCTAAAGCGCTAAATAACATGGCTGTTAAACGATCAGAGTGTTTCCCAGAAGGATCAGTTGTGATCTCATACTCTGTTTGAGTGATAAGATTTTTGCTGAGAGCCTGATCTGCTATTGTGGTGATGTTGGATTGAATTGCTTCTGATATTTGTGGTATTTCCTCCTCCTTAAAGCTGCAGAAACTTTCAAAATTAGCTGAATGGATTATTTGATAAATTATGTTTATAAATCAATGATGATATAATACTTACCATTGTTCTTGCAGTTTGAACCAACACTATTGAAGAGTCTGATATCCAACAATAGCTGCTAGATCAGACCTATATTGTTTGGACTCTTCAAATTGACCACTCTTCTCTAATCTTTTGGCTCTCTTGTAACATTTCATGAGGAAATAGTCGGATCTCTTACACTCTGATTCATAGTTGGTATCAGAGACAGTTCGTATACTTCTTCTTGAATCAACTCTTTGCTAAAGCAATGTTGAGCTAACTTGGAAATAGTACAATCGAACGCCATAAGCATCTGCAATCTTGGCCTAATTCCCCGAAATGCTGCTAGCTCTTTGCTCTCTGTTTTCGTCTCTGAATCATTTGTTTCCATCTTAATTTTTTTAGAGACAGGTCCGTTTGTTGCTGCCATTACTATTACCCAGATGTCATCAGTTTATGGTCGTTGTTTAATTAGATATACGTGTGGGAGTTTTATATGATAAAGTAGCAACACTATTATTATTATTACTATTATTATTACTTATTATTATTATTATTATTATTATTATTATTATAGATACTATAAACCCTGGTGAAGTATCTATCGTAATTATATGAGATTAAAAATGTTAATATTTTCTTAGCGATGACGGGGGTACCTTTCAGTTCTTTCTTCTATATAATAGGACAATGCTTATAATATTCCAGTCATGTGACTTAACCTGACGTACCTAATGCTTTGCTAGTCTATCAACAGGTCCTCCTATTTCCTTCAAAACATCCTCAATAAAAACATACATAAGTTCCTTGTCTTCCTGAATAGACACAGAACTCCGTCAAATATTTCATCCATGACACGTCTGTTTGTAATCTGCTTCAGGATTACATATTGTTTGGTGCTCTTCATCTGATAAGACATCTTTTAGCAGCCGACAGCAACAGACTCTAGATTATACTCTACGTACTTATAATGTTAGCTTGTTCTCTTTCTAATACTGCTTTAACAGATCTCCCTGAGTTTTCAGTAATCTTGTCCTCTTCTGTTTTTTGCTTGTCTGTGTGCAATTATAATAGATGCATATATAGAGTTTCATGTATAACTATATTAAGACAAATTCTATAAGCAATATACACTAACCTAGATACTTTGAAGGTTTTTTATGTCTTCTATGCTCTCTAGAAATGCTTTCCCAATTTTAGAAGGGTTTCCTGTTTTATCCATCTTTTACAATTAAACCTCTGAAGTAATGCAGTTGCTCTCTGTTTCCTTTGTTATCTTTGTACATTCATTTGCTTTCTTCATATTTATTAACTTCTTCCCTGCACAAGAGTTGCTAACTGGAATGAGTAGTCATCAATGTCTTAGACATGTCTCTCACGATATTTCCTAAATACTTTCTCTTCCTCGCTCATTGCAGTGATAGTGGTATGTTGTAGAAGACTCAACTAGTAACTGATCTTGGAAGTTGCCGGTAAGACTAGTCATTACCAGTAGTAGTGTCATAGTTTGCTTCTCGCAGATTAGTGTCATAGTTATATTGCGTTAGTAAGTAATGAATATTTTAATATTATCGGAGTCAATAATATTCATATTGCTGCATCATCATCACGAGTAATTCTTAGAAAAGTATTTTTTGTCCGTAAAAATCAATGGATGTCTTAGATAATGCTGTTTTTGAATCCCTCCCTGTACACAGAATGTACATGTGGATCCAGTGTATCCAATAAAGAAGAAAAATAAATAATATAATAGAGCTATATCTCAGAGCTAACATGTCATCAGGCTATAAATTCATATTCACTGAAACTTATATTAAGTGCGTAAGCATAATATTATGTACACAGCTGGATGTGCGTATCCTAACTAGTGCTGGTGATGGATGGTCAGTAGCTATAGTGTCACAGTAATAGGAGGTAAGGGAAACTCCCTGGGAATCCCTCCAGTCACTGGCAGTTATCATTAGGGCTTCATTTTTGATTAATCATGGGATAATAATGTCTAAACAATTAAGCTCAAATTATCACAAATCAATATCTATCCCCACAGAATTGTCTCTGCTTTAGTAGCCTCTTCATGGATCACATGAGACTACACATGTGTATGTTATATACATAAATTGACAGTATGTTATTTGCTAGAAAATATATATAATTGTAACTATATATTGAAGAATATTAAGACAAAATTATATTAGAGCATCTTGTCAGAGTCATGGTTTCTTCCACTCAGACACTATACAGATAAAAGGAAATCTGTGTAATTAACTATCTTAAGATTGCAATGACATCTTACATAGTTCTTTGGAAAGATTTCTGGATCCTCCATCTCAACAAGTATAGGTATAAATTTGTCCTTTTAAATCTTGTGGACAAACTTTGATGTGACTCTCCAAGAGATCAAGTAGGAATGGGGACTTATGCACCCTTCAGCGCGTTTTTCAGCAGGATCAATTGTAAATGTACACACCAATGAAAGTTGATAAGATCTTTGCTTACAGCCAGATTTGCTAATCATAAGAATATTTGACTGGATTGCATCTGATATTTGAGGCATCTTTTGCCTGAATTCTGCACTACTCTCAATGCTAGCTATATAGTATATGTATAGACATGTTATAATTAATTTTTTAATTTGTTATAATTATATAATAATACTTGCCAATTGTTTTTGAAGTTTGATTCATAACTATTGAAGAGTCCATAACGAAAACCATTTTCAGCAAGGGTTAGACATGTACTGTTTTAAATTTTTCCAACCCCTCTGATTCATTGAATATGGCTACTTTGAGGCATTCAAGGAGAAAATAGTCAGTTTTTCTCTGGAATTCTGATTGATGGTTGGTATCGAAGATTTTTCATATTCTCTTAGTAAGATCAATTCTTTAGTATAACAAAGCTGAGCTACTTAGAAAGAGTGCTATCATAGCCATAAAGAATCTGCAATTTCGGCCTGAGCTTCTGAAAATGCCAGCACCTCTTTCTTTTCTTTCTTTGAAGTTGGAACACGGGAGGCACCTGTCTGCGGATATCCATGTGGGCCACTAGCTATATTTCAGTAGTACATATAATTATACTTCTCAAATTAATTACTAAAAATAGTAATACGTGATTATAATTTTACTTCTTATAGAGTAATTATAAAAAAAAATAATTACTAAAATCGAGCGTTACTAGGAATACTCCGTTTTGATACGTAATCTCGAATAAACTTACTAAAATTGTGCCGTGGTGCGCTATTCACGTTGGCCTCTTCAAATTAATTCCACAATTTAGTTATAAAGCAATCATTGAATTCAAAGTTTTTAGTATTCTATATTATAATATGTGCACGTATTTTTTTATTGAACATGAATGTACGTTCATACTGTTACAAGTAATAATCCAGACATTTAATTACAATTTAACCATAAAATATATTAATTTATAGTTACAATTATATAATGTTTTTCTACATCAGGAAATGTTCAGCATAGCAGTGTCATGATCACGTGTAATTCTTGGAAAATTAATTGTTTATATATGACGATCTCTTTGACAGCTAATTCTAACCCAAGTCTCAGAGGTAATTATATACTATAATACGTAGATGATGTTTAATTTGATCATATTATCTAAATATATGTTATTAAAGAAGGGAGTATCTATATTTCACTCAATAATAATAATATATTAGTATTATATACATGCACCAAAGGATGATATGTCTAGGACAGCCTTATGCCAGCTATAAGATGATGTTTTTATAATGGCAAGAATTCCACCACCAGTAATTGAGCTAGCCTATCCCAGGGAAGTTCCCCTTACTTTTTTCTTGGATTTTTTTGTAGTATTATTATTTTAAGTAGATAAGTAACAAACCTCAGTTTACTAATAAGTTTGTATCCACAACACACGCACAACACCACACACAGAGCACATAAGTCTTTGCATATATAAACTGGACCCTTAAGTCACTTATTAATGTGATCATAGAAAGTAGAGTGCATGTATCATAACTACTATTATACTTTGTATTATTACAGTTCTAAACCATACATAGTATATATATATAATATATATATATATAATATATATATATATCAAAATTTATGTTTTATTATTTTTTCACGTATCATATCAGTTAATTCCATTGGTCCTTTCCAGATGCAATTTTTAAAGTGTTCCAAACAAACAAAAATTTATTCAGGCTTTTTTATATATGACTCACCAAGCTCTACCGTCCATACGTTGTTGATTGGCTCTCCCATCCTTTTAGTACTAACAATGAACTTTCAATACACTTGTCATCATTTCTGAATATCATTTCTTGTAATCAGTTTTCTGATACGTCTCAGCAACTCATTCAGACACTTGCGACTGTAAAAGAACCTGTCATTATCTCCTCCTGAAGTCAACACTGTGTTTCGTGCTCTTCAACAAGTAGAATAATTGGGAAGACAGGTCAGCAATTAGAATAGAGATTACTGAAATTGCTGGAGTCATCTCAGATTAGTGAATTTCTTCAAAATCTTTACGGTTACAAACCTTATCTGTTTTTATAGAGCAAACAAAGAAGGCAAATTGTACCTAATTGGGGTATCAATATTTTTGTTATATCATTTCACCTATTCTATTTCTGCTATGTGACTCACTGCAGAATCCTTTTCTAACAAAGTTGCTGGCATTTGAGATTTTGATGCTTCAAACTTACCACCTTTCTCAAAGTCACGTTATTTTTTTAAGGCAAAGAATTACCTCAGGTACTGAAGCTCGTCAGATACTCAGGTTGTGGCTTATTCCAAACACACCTTGATAAAACATTAAGACATCAAAATCTCAGCATAGCACTGTTGGGCTAATCGCCTGATTTGGGTGACTGAAGTCCCAGTTACTCAGCCTTGAATTTGTTTCGTATAAAACTGCCACTTCTGCCACTTCATCACTTTTTCCAACGTAGCCAGACTCACTAAGCCATACTAAATAAGTTAAATGATTAGATAACAGTTTTCACCTCACCACAAATTTAAGAAAGTTGTCTAACTCCAAAGGTGGATATTAATTACTACTGGTTTGTCCTGTTATTCATAACAACATTAAACATTCACAAATTAAATAGCACATGATAAGAAAGGTCATTTCGACATTAATAGAATACTACTAATTAATTATTAAATAAAACCGGACAATTAATCTCAGTTCCATCCACTCCATATCATTAGCATATCACTTTCCTCTTCCTCCTCCTCTAGTTCCTCTTATCCAATTCCTTCAACCTCAAAGAGATAATTCGGGTAATACTATAAAAAAGACCTACATATATGAATACACTATTTATAGAAACCCTATTTGACTCTCATACTATCAATTTGAACGAAAAGTGTCAACACCAAGCATTACATTAGTTCATTGTATTTTGATAATATTTTTTATTCACCAAAAATAATAACAACTACAGCAGTTAACTTATTTAATTGTTGGTGGTTTGGTTTGGTAAATATTATTCCATAAATGTGTTATACCCAAAAACTTCAGTCACAATTACTAGTTTATTACTTGTCACAGTCAATGTTCCATTTTTTTTTCCTAACTAGCTGTAACTCATTCTCCCTACGAAATTTCCTCGAAATATTCTACTTCTTCCATAGACAGAAAATATAAGAATAAAAACAGTCACTTTTTGTGCTCCTAAAAATGCTTGTCTTTCACAAATCACTGAAGAAATCTTCACTATCTGATTAGCTAAAAACGATCTAGTTAACAGAGAATTTCCAAACATGATTTAAGTACTTGATATTATGAAGTAGGAATTTTTGTTTATCACGTTGATTCATAATTTTAAATATAAGCAGATTTAATTTGAGCTATATGAACGGATAGGAATCTGAAAAAAATTAACAAACGTCGGTCGGCCAAGGCCTTCCATCACTGTTACGAAACATTTGCAAAAAAACAATATATACAATGTCTCAGAGCCAATGGATATCCTTTCCGTCCCTAACATTAAACACCAGCCTAAACCTCAAGGCCAGGAAATAAAATGTTTTTTCCACCCCTCCCGTGACCCCTTTAAAAGACACAGAAAAGGACCCTAGTTCTCCCTTATGTCAGAGTTCTCAGGGAAGGAATTGGGAAAGCCTGTCGAACCTCAACCATCACAACAGCTTTTTAACCTCAAAGAAATACCCTCATCAGGTCCCTATCCATGTGTCAGACCCCCATTCCACAGGCAGAAAAGAATTGATCCTCCTATAGATCCCCCTGGATGTGGAAGCGTCTACATCGGGGAACAGGCCGAACATTGAAGACTCAGGTAGCTGAACAAAAAAGAGCTGATCCCAGAACAGGATAACCAACATGCTCTTTGCCCTGCCATACATGATACCGGACACAGTATTTATGGGTAAACCAATCTCAGAACAATAATCCACTGGTGAAGAGGAGAACTAAAAGTAGGCCATCCTACATAAAACCACCAGCAACACCATCACTTTACTGATTCGCAGCCTAATCCCTTAATCCTCACTGACCTCTCTATTCTGCGTTTTAACATCTTCGTAATAACTTACAGCCACTCCCACATTAATAACAGTTTCGCTTCCTTTTCCGTGCTTGCTTGTACACTCCTGTACTCGTGATCTCCAAATGGTACCACTTGCGTCCCTTTTTCTATCTTCCTCAGGACAACTCTGCCTACAAATACCTGTAAACAGCATGCTTTGCTTATAGTAATGCCTGTTTTTTTTTGCCACTGTTTGTTTAAACAGCTGAGATGCCTTTGGCCAAACGTTCTGTTAACTTTCAGAAATTTCTATCACGTCCTATAAGCTCCCATTGCTTTCCCCTATATTTTAAATTACTTGCTATTACCTTTGTTGTGAAAATAATTTTTCCTCCTGATGTCCGCTTATTTATTTTCATTCTTCAGTTTTCTGTCAACCAACTTTACTAAAAGATTTTCAACAACTTAAAGAGAGAGCAACCATGCATATATACAATTAATTAACAAGACTACATATCAATATTTCCCTTATACAATCAACAAATTATGTACCTTGTGACCCACATTTCCGTCCGTGAATCAAAGAGCACTTTCTGTCCAACTTCGTGGGTTGTCCATTGAAACCAGAACTCTTTGTTCACTAAAATGAATTAATTATTTAATAATTATATATCAATTCCCACCAAAAATGACCTGACCAGCTCCACATGTGCTTAGTCCCATTATCTAATATAAATAAATTTATACTCTGATTCCAATATTTTATTTTGAATTCGTGGTGTTTTACTGTGGTACACGCGAGATAAGATCTAGCAGTGATTAACCAGAATCTGAGAGAGAGAGAAAGAAGATGAATTATAACAACTCCTTCTTACTAGAATATTCACAATGTTGTCCAATTTCAGATGATCGTTGGAATAAAAGCAACAAAAGGTGACCACTTCAGTGTCAGTAATCAGGATTTTCCAAAAAGCGTAAGACACTAGCACAATTTTCTGTTTTACAAGACCTGTATCTCCAAACAAAGAGAGTAAATACAACGACAATGTATGTGATGTTAACCCTGTCTAAGAACTACTTAGAGCACTCAGAGCAAAGAGGTTTAAACTGTCTAAAACACTTATAACTAATTCCAATCTCCTTCAAAAAGAGAACATTCTATTTTTACAGATGTACTGGAAAAGACTGAATTGGCCAATAATTTTACATTATACGAATAATTTCTATTAATAGTGTCCCTAACATTTCTATAAATATAGTACCAGCTGATTATGTAATACGTACTTACCCAACATACTGGGTACCCAAGATCTAAGAGGGTATCAAACGACTTCCAGTCTATGAATGACTAATGAAGGGATCATGAACGATTTTAAAAAGAGAAAGATGAGAGTTCCCAAACTTTCTTTCTTTCTACATGTGCAACAAGAAAATAAAAACAAAATCATTGAAATCACATACCTAGTCACTATGAATGATGCAATGTTAAAGTAGTTAATCGTCAAAGGACTTTAAGTCCTTGTAATAGAACAATCATTTTCCAAAATTTGTTAACTTACTGTAAAATTGTTCTTTTCGTATCAGTCCACGATAACTGAATTAATCCGAGGGTTTGAGACAGACAAAACTTGTAAATACTAGAAGAAACTTCTTTATGTAAGTATGCACTGTTCATTACTTTGGGTTGCTCTTGTGTCTAGATTTTGTAGTTTTTTGATATGCGTTTTCCTCTTTACTCCGACATCCTCTGAAAACTGGTTTGTCTTTTAATTTCTTGCTAATTCAGAATGATATCACCCACTCTCCTGTGTCCATCAGTTCATTTTCACTTGATTCCCCTCACTAGATGAGGTAGCTCAGAACTTGATCGATTGATATTAAACTTGGTGGCTACGCAAGCAAGGCATCACGGACTTGTTGGACTGTATTTACAACGTGTTTCCAAAGCATATTGCAACTTGGTAAAACCTGTTGTTCTTTCTGGATAACTGAGTGTGGTGAAGGTTCTCCGAGGTCATCAACTGACTAATTTGAGAGGTGTCCACTGGGTGGGAACTGTGAGACTAGCTCTGGGACTCAAATCCTTCAGAAGTTTGTGGCGAGAGTAGTAATGTTGACATAATGCTAGCATTAGGATCAGTGTTCATACTAGTCTCATTACTGATAGCCATTACTACTATATGCCTAGTTGCCATCTACTAGCATTACTACTAGTATTACTAGTAGCATATGCTACTACAGCTGCTTCCACTCTGCTGCTAGTCATTTACATTGGGAGTTTTTCTCTACTGTAGCATTTAGATGAGAGAGGTAAGAATCAGAGTTGTTTTCTGTTGCTTCAATAACTTGTCCTGATAATAATTGCAATAACACTCTCTAGTACAGGAAAGCACAGAGACCGCCATCTGGTTGAGATAGGATTTAATTTACTGCCTGTGTAAAGCTTAGGCTTTCCTAAGCTAAAGTGTGGCATTTTGTGTGACGGAAGAGAACAGGAGAATCAGAGGAACCAAGTAAAGCTAGCTATAGCTGTGTTTCAAATGATAAGGTTTTGATTGTCCTTTTTGTTTACTAAAAAGATGGGGTACTGTACTTGAAAAGGACGATCATTGTCTGAATCAAGAGAGAGTTTCCGTTTTAAAGAATGGAATACGAGGATACTCCATGCTGAGGGTGGAGTGGAATTTTATCCCTCGACCCCAAATAGTCGATATGATGTTTTGGTAATGTGGATGACATCGATTGTTAATGGGGGTGATCAAGTGTTTGTAGAGACCACTGTCCGATAACTAGTAACCTGTGGTGAATGGGTTGGTATGGATGCCTAAGAAAGGGATACGAAGACAAATGGTGGAATTCCCTTCCATGTTTTTCGGGAGTTCAATCTAGTTTTTCCAGACGTAACTCTAATGTTTTTTATAGTCCAGAATACCTTAGTAGATCTCTTTGCATAAGTAATCTCAACCAGTGAGCACTGTCATTTCAGTAGGATATGAGTTGTGAAGGATCAAGAGATGTATCATTGGTAATCAATTCTGTCTGAACGACCCTCTGTCAATTTTAGAGTACCTGAGATGAAAGAGGGTCGGATGTAACTCAACTGTGGTAGATGATGATGAGTGACTTTCTTTTTCTTAACATGGACTATGTTTGACCCGGATATTTGTGACGTAGGAATAAAGTCCACATTAGAATGGGACTCAATGGGTTTATTGCTGCTTGTTTACTACGACTACTAGAACCAATTGATTTTGGAGGAGGTGGCTCCTCTCTTTATCGAACTACTGCCCCCATTTTGGAAAGGGTCCCTTGCTTATTTTGTTGTCTCATAGCTTCTTTTTAATTTTTTGATTTTCATGTTTGATGTCATTCATTTCATTTATCTTTAAAAGCACACTCAGTTTTGTAATGTTTGATGTTGGTTTTAGACAATTTTAGTTCTCTTGATTCTGCGCCATTTTACGACTTAGAGTCTCTTCATAAACGTCTCTATCATGTTTGGTTTATTTTTGCCTTCAGATTCCCTTTATTTTCAAGACGAAGTATTTTTATTTCACCCTCCATGGTTATTAATCTGTCCTGGCAAATCTTGATTTTCCAGCGGCATAGCAGGACCGAGGAGGGGTGTGACTACACTGGTATTATAAGGATAACCTGTTTGCTGAGCTGGTAGTGAAAGAATATATAGGGGATGTTTCCTCTATTGAGTCCGATTTTTATCATGAGGGTTCAAAGGGCTGTGGCTGTTGTTGAGTAGTTTTCATAATCCTCAAAGTGCAGCTGCTAATATTATATCACCAATTTTCATCTTCAAATTCTCACACCACAACACCTTTAAAATACTGGATCACTTGGTCCTGCATTGATACTAGGTCCTGAAGGTCAGACAATCTGCACGTTTTCTTGAAGACAGGAATTGGTGACTTTCCAGTACTGGGGGTTGTGTGGCAGTAGGTGGATCATTTCGTTCAGTATACACAAATGATTCCTCCTTTTTAGTTCATCAGTTAACTAGATCGATGGGAGAAAGCTACAAAACACAAATTTAAAGATCATGCATTGAGTCAAGCTTACCATGGAAAGTTGGATAACATGCAAGTTCCACATGGCTTATAAGTGGACGGACATGACACGACAAATTGTAGATTTCCTAAGATTTCCAAAGTCCAAGATCTCAAAGGGTTTCAATAAGACTTCTCTAAGATTTTCGTGATTTTCACACCAGATTTCTGTGGGAAGTATTGATCTGTAGTCAATATTGAATATTTCGAAATTCGAACTGGTATATTTTAAGGTTAATCATTATCTTCAAGTTTGAAATTTCTGTAAAACAATGCCAGAACCTACCAGATATTTAATTAATGACCTTGTTGTAATTTCAATACATATCGTGGCAATCAAATTTTTTGCTGAAAATATGTTTCTACCAAAAATTCTCTTCTTGCGAGGAAAAGTACCATCTTTAACAGAACACCATACAACACCATTAGAACCTTTAACTATGCCACCTCAACTAGCTACTACATTAGACACTTAACTACTGCAAAGTACATGTTCTTCTATAATTGAATAAATACTCTTCCTTCTTTGACAAAGTCAACTGGCCCTTTATCTCCTCCAACTCATAATCCCTAACTCTCCTGATTTTCTCTGTAACCCAGATGAAATTTGCAGTCTTAATTCTTGTATTATTATTGAACACTGCTTCTGATCCTGATGGCACCCTCCTATCTATATGCTTCACAACACAGCTCCATATATGAACTTCTCTTTACCCTTTATTTTCAATTCCTCCTCTCAACAGGTATTTTTCTCTTCAGAATTGAAAAAAATCCAATATCATTCCTATTCCCAAATCGAAAAACCTTTCAGACGTATCACCCAATCTCTCTACTTTCCCTCTCAAGTAAGATTCTGGAATGTCCGAATCTTTAATTTATTTGTACAATTTTGTTCCACTTATGACATTCTCCCTAATTGCCAGTTTGGGCTTCTTACCAGGATTTTCAATTGAAACAGTTCTATTATCTATTGTCAATTCTTGGTTTTCTTCATTGGATCTCAAAAAAAGTAGTCTGTGTTTTCGATCTACACAAAAACATTTGACTCTGTCCCTCACAAGCCCCCTAGTTTGACTCTTCATCTTCGTTCGACCTCTTCTTTTGTCTTGGCTTCATAATTATCTACAAGCCATACACAACAAGTAGGATTATAAAACGTTCTCTATCTTCTAAATCTCAAGTCACCTCTGGGTGTGCCCCAAGGCTCCATTCTCGGGCCTCTCTTATTCATCATTTATACATATGTGACATGCTAAACACCCCTACTCTTTTCAGCCACCCTCACCCTGTTATGATGATGACATTCTTCTATCTCAAGAAATTTTCTTTAATTTAATTTTCAATGTCCACTGTTCAATCCAAAACATCAACCTCATTACATTGTGGATTAGCTCGCGTCATCTCCCATCATCAAAACTAATACATGATCATCTCCATGCAAGCCTCCCTTTTTTCAGCCACCTTCCCTCCTCTTTTCTTAAAATGGGTTTCAACTTGAACATGTCGATTTATTTAAAATATATTGGTGTTGTTATCTCTTCCAATTTATCATGGTCTTCTCCACATCGAGTCCTTTTCGCTCTAAACTCATCAAACATTGGGGTCATATATACCTTAACGTCTGTAAGCATACTTCTGCCTCAAACTCTTCTCGCCATTGTATTGCTCTCTTGTCATTCCCTATTTTATCTGTTGTCTTATATTGGGACCCACCAGTACATCTTCCACCGATTCTGAAATCCTTAAAAATTTAACACTTTTATTTCAACTCATCACTCTATTTCTAAATTAGTGCTTCACTTTAAATTACTAACAACCTCCTTTATTTTCCTTCTGGACATTTTCATCCACAAACAAGTCGTGTTTTCTTTGTCACTTTGATACTCTCACCTTTTCCATTCTTTTTCTCACTCATCTGCTTCACAAAATCCATTTGTCCTTCTGTTCTCTCTCTATGGAATTTTGTCATCTCTGATCACTTTCAAATCTAAAGTAAATATCCTTATAATCCACCTTGCTATGTTATTGCACTAAAACATATCAGATATCATCAGCATCATATTTTTATCTCCATTTTATTAATCATACTATATCCAGTATTTTAATCTGTTTGGTTTTGTTTATTATTGTTCTATTCTGGTTTGTGCCCTTAAACTAGCTAGTAGCTATTGGGCATTCATTTTGTCAACAAAAAACACATTTGTCTTAAGATGTCCCAATTTTGTGTTAGTGTTTGTTGTTTTTTTAATTAAGCTTTTTATTGTACATATTTATAAAGAGAGTTTAGTATTATTATTGTAAAGCTAACTATTACCATCACTTGTCTCCTTGTAGACCGTATCAATCCTTGAACAAAGATTAACTATGACTGAAAATAAGGTAAAAGAATGTCTTGATAATCAACAGAGAATTACCCTTCAAATTCAACCTAATGACTAAATCTTGACAACATTTTACAAAGAATTAAAAAAAAAAAAGTCAATATAATATTGTTATTACTCTTCATGTTGGATTATATATACAAGTATGTACTGTTTTTAAAAATGCATACTATACTAGAGTATTGGCTGTCCTGAACTCTAAGTATGCAAACCTGATAAATCCTAACTTTTTAAACAAGCAATGAACAAGGCCTAAAAGCTGGAATAAAAATAAAAATCTAAAAAAGAACTCAATTAAAATAAACACTGGAGCAAAAATAAACTAAAAAGAACTCAATTAAAACTGAAGCAGTAATTAAATTGGTGAAGATCTCAATAGTCCAATGAAAGAAGGTGTCCAGGGACCATTACCAATGAGCAATTGAGCACGTGTTGGCTAGGCGGGAAAATAATATCAGCACACGCCTAGCAAGGAACTGCAACGCGTGACCACCATTATGGCGGGAAAATATCACCGTTAAGGCGGGAAAATTACACGAGGAATAGCAAAACGCTTTAATAGATTTTTAATTAATTATTAAAAAAAGATAATTAAATGATATGTTTTTTTGCTAAAAAATACACTAATGATAAGATCATAGTTGTGTTTAATAAAGAAATTTGATTAAGATATTTGAGTTCTATTATTAACTTAAAACTTAACTGACAAATAAAATATTTTTTGAAAAATTTCGATAAAAATGTTTTGAGTTTAATAAAGAAATTTGAGTTCTATTAACTTAACTCTAGAAAAGTTAACTAGAATTGTTGGTGATTAATTATTAACTTAAACTTAACTGAACAAATAAATATTTTTTGAAGAATTTCAATAAAAAATGTTTTTTGAAGAATTTCATAAACATAGAAAGTTAAACTTAACTGACAAAATAAATATTTTTTTCAATAACATAAAAAAAAAAATACAAAAAAAACAAATACAAAAAAAATACAAAAAAAAATAAGACAGTCTCAGTAGTTGAAGAATAAACGAGTCCAGTCCATCCACAAGAGTCACCAAGAATCCAGTCCATCACAAGAGTCACCAAGAATCCAGTCCATCCACAAGAGTCACCAAGAATCCAGTCAGCCACAAGAGTCACCAAAAGTCAAGTCCATCAAGTGGAGAACATAGAGGGAGAAAGAGAGAGTTATTTGTAACAAACTGGATTACTAAAGAATGGATGAGAGATGGATGGAAAGATAGCTCACCTTTTCAACAATGCTGCTTCCTGCAGGGAAAGAAAAAAAGAGTAACTGAACTGGAAGTGACAATGAATGGATAGAGAGTGAAGAGAGACAGAGGAAGTGAAAAGGGACCACCAACACACACACACACAGCACACACACACACGCACCCTAGAAGATCAGAGATCCCCCCCGCCACTCGGCGGCCTGAGATATTAAAAAAATTTTTTTTGGCCGCCGAGCGGCAGGAGGAGATGATTTTTAGCGATTGTATGAGTGTGTGTATGGTGTATGGGCTGGAGGCCCAAAAAAATTAAAATAAAAATAAAAAGAAGAGGAAAGAAGGCTTGAAGGAAGACAGGAAAGAGTCCATGACATGGAGAGCGACTCATCTTTTTCATCTAGAGAACATCAGAACACTCAAGAACATCAGAGAACACCAGAACAGTCAAAGAACATCAGAGAACACCAGAACAGTCAAAGAACATCAGAGAACACCAGAACAGTCAAAGAACATCAGAGAACAAACAGTCAAAGAAAAACATCAGAGAACAGTCAAGAACATCAGAGAACAGTCAAAGTTGAGTCCTGAAAAGAGAGAAGAAATCAATTAGTGAACTGACTTTACAAAAATTAAAAAATAAAATAAATAAACAAAGAATAGAAAAAAATGAAAATAAAAAAGAAAAGAAAAACAGATAAAGATGACAAAACTGAAATAAAAAGATTTTTTTTTGATCCAGCGACGAGAGGGGCGAGTCGATCCAACGAAGTATGAGATGATCCACGACGATGTAGAACATAGAGGGAGAGAGAGAGAGTATTTGTAACAACTCTAAAATGGACTAGAGATGGATGGAGTGGATGGAGACATAGCTCACCTTTTACTAAAAAGTTCGCGAAATGGAGTACCCTTTAATACCATCAAAGATTCTGTCATGCTTCAATTTGACAACCAGTCATCAAAAACTTGTGACAAAATTTTCCGGGGCACCAACACTTGCGTGACCAACATTAATTGATTTTTAATTGATCTGATTTAATTGATTAACAACTAATTAATTAATCTACAAGTTGTTACTGGAAAGAACTATATTTGTAAGGCAATATCTATATATGATATAGGATACAATTAACTGCCAAACTAGTAAGTTTAGTGATCTCAAAGTCATTTTGTTGTGTAACAAATAATGAATAGCGAAACTAGTATATGTCATAGGAGATAGCTATTATGGTGTATTCTACTAGTTGTTCTGCCAGTACTAGCTTTGAAAAAACTCTATTTAAAACACATCGATCATTTCATGTACCCATTTTCAATTCTAATTAAGTTTTATTGACATACTTTACTTTTGTAAATTTTAGCAAAACTTACAGATTTTGTCATTTAGACATTTACATGTGAATCTACTGCTATAGTATATGTCACCAAGTGTCACTATTTAATTATACAGAGAGTAGATCCTTGTTGGAAGATGACAGCAATTATTCAGTCTCTTGATCTGTATGGATTTCAATCCAGTTTGTCGATATCTTGTAAATGTCAGAAATGTTGTCAAAAACTTACTTGATATTGAATTCATATATATAATGTTTAGTTTTAATGGATAGTCAAGAAGTTTTGAAGCTAATCATACAATTCCCAAATCCATAGAACCATATAATTCACACAAAAATGCAATATCACATACATGATGCCACCATAACGACAATTACTTTAGCAAGATTATGCTTGTTAGCATAGCAACATTACCATGGTAACAATCACCATAACAACATTACCATAGCAACTACCTGTATATCGCCATAGCAACAGTATGTGTACATTAAGTTTTCAATTTTGTTATAAACATTGTCAAAACTACCAGATAGTTATTAATAGTCATTGTTTAATTCATGCATTATTGGCGTTTTCACTAATAAAACAATTTTCTAACAAAAAGTTAAGGATTACTCACTGTGATACCATTTTGGAAGTAATCTTTTATTGCTGTAACTATGCCAAATTCGTTGGAAATAATGTCAAGACCTACTGGATATTTATTAATGACAATTATTTAATTTCCATGTATTATTGGCAAGTTTCACTAAAAAATTATTTCTATACTAAAAAGTGCATAATGTAGCCCACTGGGTCCATTTTTACACGTTTTGGAAGGAAACTCTTTATTGCTTGTAACTATATCTATATATGATATAGGGTACAATGTAAACTGCCAAACTAGTAAGTTTAGTGATCTCAAAGTCATTTTTGTTATAATATGTGTAACAAATAATGAATTAGCGAAACTAGTATATATCATAGGAGATAGCTATTATGGTATATTCTACTAGTTGTTCTGCCAGTACTAGCTTTGAAAAAAACTCATTTCATGTCCCCATTTCAATTCTAATTAAGTTTTATTGACATTGAATGAAACTTACAGATTTTCCATTTAAACATTTTACTGTGTTAAATGTGAATCTCTTGCTCATAGTATTTATCACAAAGTGTCATTTATTTAAAAAATCTATCAGATATTTAATTAATAATCATTGTTTATGCATAATCAGAAATTTCTAAGCAGAATAATTCATGAAATCATTGAATCATTTAAATCTATCAAAAAAGCAACAGCACATATGTCACCATAGCAAACAACACCTGTCTTTAATGTCTTCGTGGAATTATATATATTGTTACAGTTCTTAAGTATTTCCTAAGTTAATATTGTAATGAAGTACAATAGTAAATATATAATTACCTCAATATCTAATTTGTCTTTGTATTGTCCATTAACTTCCATATTTAGGTGTAGCTAATGTCACTGGTAGAACTTAAGGTATCACCTTAATGTTGGAATCATTAACTGATGGTGGCTGGAATTTAATGGAGTAGGAACCACTACAAGTATGAGAATTGGAGAGGAAAGAGGACATGGGATCTCTTTGTTTGTTTTTAACAATGAGGTTAATTGAACAATTTTATCAACTAATTTTTGTACGACTTTTGTACTGGCCACAGCCCTAATACATACTTACATGATGACATCATAATGACATTGTAATCACTTAACATCTCTTTAAATTAAAGCACTCATAAACACAAAACAGCCATACCCTATCATTTGTAGTATACAAGATATTAATGAGACAAACTTTTTCTTTCAGTACCATAATAGTATAGAGAGTAGCAGGCTGCTGTGACTACAACACTCCACTTGAATAATAAGTGTCTGCATCAATGTATTGAATTGAGCTACAATCATCTGGTTTAATTAACCCTAATATTACTGTTCAAAAGGGTTAAATTAAGGGCTCAAGATGGCTTTCATCACTCGAGTTACTCATAGAAGACTTTCAGTTTGCAGACAATATGGAGACTGGTGAGCTCGTATTCAACAGCTGAGGATAATGAATTTCGAACAGAAATTTAGAGGGTGAAAATAAAGGTCACACAGTTAATCTCATATCTCAGATAATATTAATCCTTTAATTATTTACTGTAGGAGTGTGTGTGTTTTTACCTTAAACAGGCCTAAAGCAATGAATGCAATCTCACGCAACTTTCGTATTAAAGTAAAATCAGTTTCTGCTTCAAAGTACATATTATATAATGTCTTATTAGTTGGAAGAGTGTGGTGAATTTTGTGAGAGACCAGCAAAGATGTTCGTAGCCTTATTTTGAAAAGTGATGTTCCTGGAGTGTTTTGTGCTGGTAAGTACGAGTAATGTACTGAATTTAATTATAATGTGAAATAGCTCATTTAAGGGGAATTCCCTGAGGTTTCTATATTGCTGATGTGTTATTATTATTTTGTAGGTGCTGATCTAAAGGAGGCGAGCTAACATACCAGAGAGTGATGTTCCTAAAATGGTGGCAAATTTTCGAGCACTTACGTTATCATTTACAGATCTACCAGTACCAATATTAGCTGCTATGGATGGTGTTGGCATTTGGAGGTGGACTAGAAATAGCATTGGCTTGTGATTTGCGAATAGCAGGTAATATACAATGAACACTAGTAGTACTTGTATGAACAGAGGAATTATTGTACTCTAATAACATGTGAGCATAGTTATGTACCTGGCAGCCAAGAATTATATTATAGCTAGTTTTTTAGTATATGTATTATCCTTTTGTGTTTAGCTAAAGATACTAAAATGGGAACTTGTCGAAACTCGCCTGGCAATTATTCCTGGTGGAGGTAAGACATAAGAAGTATTGTTATTCTTGTATAATTTAAACACCTCTTGGTAGAGTTAGAGTGATGATATTATATACAACTAAAATACTCTGGTATCTATACTACAATTTGTACTATAATAAAATAAATAAATTATAATCTTGTCAGAGCGAGTTTTAATATGACTTTAGAGTCGAGTTAAAACCTTGGAGCCATTTGAGTTGCTTCAGAATACAATTTCAGCAGGTCTTCCCAGCTTACTTTGTCTAATATTTGTTTCATAGACATATGAACACTTTCAGATAACTCTGTAGGAGATGTACTTGCAGATTTAGTTGGAGCTTGTAAACAACCGCATTCATCTTGTAGAGGAGTAGTTGAAGCTTGCAGACTTTCAGATGTTTGAGTTGTAGATGAGTCTTTTAAAATGTATGTCTGAGTTTTCTGAAGTTGTAGATAGACTATCAGTGAATGAACTCTGTGAAATTGAACTCAATATTAATGCTGGTGAATTTGGCTCAAATTTTTTCTCAGAACAACTTCTAGATCTGGATACTGTTAATGAATCTGTTGTGATTTCAATCTCTTCTTCTGGTGATGGAGGCATAGGGGTCTCTTGAATTAAACATAATGTATTGTCTTCCTCCTTGTATGATGGAGGTTTTTAAACTATTTTCAAATATGGTGGATGATGACTGTAGGACTTCAGATGCAGGATTGTGGCTATCCATGTGCACGTTTACTTTTCTCTTATTATTTGACCTTTTCCACGCATTGAGCAAATGTCACACAGTTGAACATATTTAGCTACTGCAGCTCTAGGCAGATAAGCAAAGTCTTGTTGGATCTTTGAAGAAGAGAAGGTATAAATTAATGCATTAACTTTGATAAATGATCTCTTACCAATGGTATGTTTTTCTAATACCATAATGACCTTTTTTGTCATTATGATATTCACCAATAAGATATGCAAAGTCTTCCAGTCTTGCCACTAGTCGATATGGGTTTGTATTCACTTTTGCTGCATTGACAACTTTGCTTTGCTTGCTTTGGAGTAATGGGTACAGCAATACAGGCTATGAAGTCACCATTTGGCTGTTTCTTCTCGATCAGAAAGAACCCAATCTTGCGTATCCAATACCGAAAGCGAGCAGTTGATACACCACCTTTGAGTGAGTTAGCTATTTGAGAATATAATGATGCTCGAATTACCAGCACTACCTCGACGTGCACATTTCTCAGGCCAAGTATCATCTAAGAATTGCATATATGCAGTATGACTGAAAATGTTTCGCAATACTGGATTGTTTTGTTTAATAAAATAGCCTGAAGTGAATTTCAGGATAGCTTGTATCAAAAAGTAGTTTACTGCATCTATGGTAGTACTGGCTGCAGCTGCTTGAGATGATTGTTGAAAGGAGTTTGGGGTCACTGGAGGAGTGTGGGTATAGCATTTGACAAGGAGCGAAGCTGGTAGGTGTGGACAACTACTTAGTTGTTGGTATATTTGACTTGCTATAGTTTGCTGGGTGAGATAGTGAACAGGAGAGTTTGTTGTAAATTGTTGACTTAATTCTTGAGGATGGTTGTCTTGGGATGCGTTACTTATGGCATTCTTTGTGCTGACTCGCAAATGGAAGCTAGTGTATTCAATTGGTCCATTCTGACTTCTTTTGGAACCATTAAAAAACTTCAAATTTAAAGCGATGACAGCTTGTTACCGTCTCTTAATGCGTGCATTTTCGTATACTGCATTTTATTGGGTAGATAATTATGACGTCACGCTTTATTTTAGCCCACCTCTCGATTGATTGATCACCTGTGAAGATGTATAGATTTCTGTGTAGTAGATCTTATTTTCCTACCAGTACTATTATTAGAACAATGTCAACTAATCAAAGAAGTGTTGTTGATATGGAGTATAAACAAGTTGGTCCAGCTAGTCATACTGGTGCTATAATGAAATTAAATAATTCTCCTGTTAACAGTCTCAACACAGCACTATTAACTTCATTTAACAGAACCTCCAAGAAATCTCAAATTCAGCAAATATTCAAGGAATAGTAATTGCTTCATCTCTACCGGCCACCTTTTCAGAGGACTTGAACTCAAATGAACTTTATAAAACAGATGAAAAAGATTGCGTGCTTTTTGGACCCTAGTTCAAGATTGTTGGTTCCATCTCTATTCATCTAAACTTCCAATAGCAGTGGCAATAAAATGGTCACTTGCTTAGCAGGTGGCACTGTTATTGCTGTGGCAATCTGACTACAGAATTGCAGTACCAGGTCACTATGGTATTGGAGTGACCGCCGCTAAAATAGGAGTGATTGCACCACCTGGTTTCAGAGTAACATCAGAGAAATTATTGGTCAAAGACAGACAGAACAACTAATGCTCTCTCAAGGAAAGATCTTTTCTCCTACAGAAGCTTTTGATATTAAACTAGTGGACGAGATTTATGATGGAAATGATTTGATTACTTATAGTTGCTGAGTCACTTTTGCCTTTTATGGAAAGCTCCTTTGATGCACAGAGTCTTATGAAACAATCTCTTCGGCAAGAATTAATACAAATTTAAACATTTAGAGAAGCAGAAAGATGAAGACACTGAGAAATTTGTTAACTTTATTTGAAAACCTCTGTACAAGAAAGACTGGGAAATTTATTAGCACATTAAAAAGCAAATAATAAAATAAATAATTATCTCATTAGATTAATAATGATGTTATTGTCTGAAAAATACCTCTCAAAACTATTTAAGGATCTTTCTCTCTCATACACGCATACAAACATGCACACTAAAACAGGTGGCACACAGAGGTTGCCTAGATTAATTGTATTGGAAAAGCAAAGGAGTGATCTTTACAGCTAAAAGTGCTTACAGGTACTGAAGCTGCTGAGATTGGTCTTGTAGAGCAGGCTGTAGAACAGAATTCTGATGGCAATGCAGCATATCTTAAAGCTCTAGAGATTGCTAGGGAAATCTCTACTAAAGTAAATCAATTCAAGAAAATGTAATAAATTGTTTTGTTATTATATTGGTAGGACCATATAGCTATTGACTGCAGCTAAAAAAGCCATTAACTATGGGAATGCAAGAAGTTTTGTTTTTTCTATTATTATATTTACATTTCTGCTATGTGTAGACAGATCCTTGCTACAGGATTAAAGATTGAAGAAGCAGCTATGGCTCAAGTGAGTAGCTACAACCCTTTGATCTACTATCTATTTGTGCATAGATTGTTCGATGAAGATCGTGTTGAAGGATTGAAGGCATTTGCTGAAAAAAGAAAGCCTGTTTATAGAGGACAATAATTAATTGGAACTGCTATTTTTTGTTTCTGGAAACATATGATAATAAACATTACCCGCCGATATGGGCGTGGTCGCTGTAACACGCTTAAGCGCGAGGCCGGCTTTGAAACAAAAAGAAGGCTGATGAAGAGGAATTGTTTACTGCTGAGTGAATTCTGATTCGACTATGGCAAAGACGAAAGGGATTCTTTGTTTATTTGATCTTTTATAGTATTTCTATTGGATATTTCAGTATGTGAAGAAGGTAGCAGAGAATGAATTACCATACCAACATCATATTACATGGAGAGTGTATGGGTTGGTACTGGAAGAATAGACAGAGAGACAATGTGTTATTGGATATACTCTAGAGAATACGCCCGAAACTTTCAAATACTGTACACCATTTACAGAACATACGAACAAAGACGAAAGATCTATGGACAGATGATCGTGTAAGAATTGATCCAGCCACTGATGGCTCCCATGCAACCATATAATGCAATTGTACGAATTTCTACAGGATGTTCTGGAATCTTAGTCTCAGAGAAACATGTCTTGGCTGCTTCACATTGTGTTCATAATGGACGTACTTATCTTCTCTCTCTCGATTATTTTTAAGAGTAGGTTATGCTGATGGATGATGGTTTAACCCGTACAAAGTGGACTTTTTGTCAAACGATTTTTTGTTCCGGTTCCTGCTAAATGGAGAAACCACACGTACACTGGTCAACATGAATACAATGACTGGCAGATTATGACTTTTATTTTTCGGGTACTTGAATTATCAGAAAAGCTAGGCCATACAAGACACTTCATTCCTCCTGGTCTCAGCGGGATGTTTTGTAACAATCAAAAGACTTTACACGGTGTAGGATCAGATGTGGGTGACTATGTAAGCTTTCCCGATGACAAACCAAAAGATGCCATGTGGCTTATGTCTACAAAAATTAAACAGAAACACCACATTTGTTGTATTTGAAGGAGACCGCTTGGCATGGTTTCATCTGGAGCTGCTTTTGTATACATGGGATATAATAAGCAAACTGGAAAACAATTAGAGGCGTGTCATTGGTGTTCTCTCTGGTAATAGAGACACTGAACCTGAAGCTAAACTCCAAGGGGAAACTATAATGTAGCTGCCACGACTTGATCCAGTAGATTTTCTTATGGTTTGTCAATGGATTGGAATTGAGAATCAGTGCCGAGATAGATACCAAGACTATTTAAAAGAGGATAGGTTAAATCTATTGTTTGTAATCCTCGTTAATAACTACCATCAATGGTTAACTTGTACACTTTATAAATTGTTATGTTTGGTTTATTATAATTATAAAAAATTATTATTATTACAATATATACGCAATTTTTCTAGTTCTAGCTAGTGAACTCCTAATTGTACATATCCAGATTCATTTTCTGGCCATAAAAAACCTTTTGGTTGATGGTGATGTACTTGAATAGGTTATATACTTTGGGATGGTGGTAACTGTGTTGAAAGAGATTGTAGAGAGAGGTAAGGTTTTGTTTCCAGTGTTTCGTGGTGGTAAAGTAGAGTCGTAGTTTGTCTTGAAGTGCTCCCAGGCCAAAAGGCACTGTTGCTAGGATAACCATGATATTTGTAGTTTAAAACCTGGCGCGCGATTGAATGTCCCTATTATAAGAGATAAAAGAACAAACAATTTGCTGTATGAACATGTTTATGTTTCGTCTAGAAAAAAAAACTCCAATCATAATTGGGAACTTGTATGTTTTCTCATCACAAAAAGCCTTACTGCTTACTTAGTGAGCTCTTGGAACTCATCATATGTCAGCCAACTATTTGTTTTTGGCTTTCACTCTGGCAAAGCCAGTTGATAGACGTATCAACTTAGGACGTAAGGTCCTCGTAATTGTTTGTACTGCCACCCATAAATAGAAATATAAGTCAATGTCATCATCTTCTTCTGTATTTTGTGTTAGTGGCTCAACAATTTTTTTGAGGGTAAGTCAGTTCCTGGTTGACGTAAATGCTGTAGGCATTGTTCTCTGGTTCTGTCTGGTGGTAGCAAAAGAGCTAGAAACGGATTAATTTAGTAAATACTAAACAATTAGTAATAAATAAAAAAAACATAATGTTAGAAAGGTTTAAGGGACATGAATTACTGTACCTTTTTCAGCTAATGCTTTATCTAATACAATATTATGGAGTTGACAGTACCTCCAACAAAGATTATAAACTGTTTCTGAGCAACTTTTTTAACTTTCCTCTGCCAACTCTCCATAACAACCTCCTAATGTACTTATTGTAGATGTAACACCACTGGGAGATATCAAAAGAGAGGACTCCATATTTTGACTGTTACCATTGGTAACCAATAATGGCATTGCTATTTCACTCTTTTGTAATTCATCCATCTCTTGAGGTACTCTCAACCAATTTCAACCAACCCTGTCTTAAATAACCATCGATAGTCTATGAGATGTTCCTTTGCTGTTTCTTTCTCTAACACTTCACAGAGAATTCCAACAATCTGTCCATTAACAGGTGTTTTCTCAATCTCTCTAGACATTCTAGTATTATATCAGTAGGTATTAAGTAGTTTTTTTCTTGGTATCATAAGGAAGTAGAAACCCAGCCAATCGATTTTCGACTGAGAGAAAGGAATGTTTTCAAGACATCGGGACATCTTTAAGTAGTTGTCTTCTCTCTCTGAGTCTAAGCCTCTTTATTCTGCAGGGGTGGGACTGAGCTCTTCATCTCACTATCCAGATGTCTGTTGGTAGCATAAATACATCACATTAATTTACATATATATCATAGTATTCACATCATTTCTTTGTCCATCCATCCAAGACATACCTCAGTCTTGGTTGTTGGTGGAGTTTTCACTCTATTTCTTAATCTTCTTTCTTCTCTAATCAAAACTAAAAGGTAGCCTCAATAGGTGTGCACTCTTAGTTGTTCAGCCATTGTTCACGAGCCCCCATAGACTCCAGATTCTTTCTCATCTCTTGTCTTTGTGCTAGCCAAGATTTGTACTCTAGATGGGACATAGGCTTCACTTTTGTTCTGACTTTGTGTCACATGTTCAACATTTTTTAGTTTATCAATTCTTGTAGCCATTATAGGATGTGGTACTTTGACGACTTGCTGAAGGAACCCAACATGATGAGGTGTCAATCACTCTTTGTCCTCACTGGTGCCTTCTTACGAAATAATTTGACTCCAACACGATAGAGGTGAGAAGGAACAAAGTTACGTTGATGGTAATGCTGACTTGCTCTTCTGTTGGCGGATGGTAAGTGGATAGATGATGATGGATACCATCTTCCATTATGATAATTCACTTGTTAGTTGCTATGGTAACAATAATTTTTATTTTTCGCTATTATCCTAAATAATTAGAGTCCCAAGTATACGGTATCTCTTTTGTTCGGCAACTATGAGGTCTCCAGTGGCAAGCAGTGGCAATATCCCCTCTATGTTGCAGTTGTTTATAACACTGATTCTTATTCTACCCATTCTGAGGCCTTCAACGTAAAGCCTCCCCCCTAATTGTTGGCATGAAAAAGCACTCTGCCCTTACCTTGCTTACATAAGATCTCATTAAATTAGTACAAATCTAGTACATCTGGTAGTGAGTGTTAAGTATTTGATTATAATCATTGTATAAACATAATTACTGATTATAGCCCTTTGTCTATTACTACACAATAAACAAACCAATTGATTTTATCCACATCCTGTTGTGTATTATGAACAACACTGGGAAATTTATACCACACCCTGACATAACTCATGTCTTAATAATACAATGATTATGACTTGAGCTATTAGCGTTACTTTTAAACACATGTATAAATGAATAGAGTTTTGGTAATATAGATTATGTCTATATTTTGTTTGCATTGTTTTTAGATGGACATTCAATATTTAAACATAAGGTTGTTCTCATTTAAAACCAATATGGAAGAGTTCTGTTTTTATTCAGTATTTGCTTATACTAGTGGTACTCTTTGTAGGTTAGTTGCTTTATTAAATATCATACTAATCAGTGCATAATACATTTTAGATTCCGTACGTACTATGATGAAGTATCCTGATTCTTCATTTGAGAAACCTGATCTTCACTCTGGACACCAAATTAGATCTTGTCTCAAACATGTCGTGGACAGCGTACACTTTTTTACATCACAGGGATGTCATTGTTTTTAATGTTGTAAGTACAGAACAGTCTGTGGTATTCATCTATTAACACATTTTTTTTATCCATTTCATAGTGTCATCTATCGATTGGGTAGTTCTTCTCTATGAGAGAGCAGGACTAGAAGCTAACCACACCAAGCAGTTCTCTCTCAAGCACAAGAGATTAGCAGAGACTTCAAAGGCGTTTAGATGAAGCCACTAACGATGACAAACCTGATGTAAGTAAAACATATGACATTATCTCTAACAAAAATGTTTGTTTCTTTTTAAAATCAAAGGAACACGTGAAGGGAAAAAGAAATAATCTCACTCGTATTACTGAGTTTAGAGAAAGGTACTATTACAACATTTACATTACAAACAGCTACCAGCACATCATGTAGACTTGAACAATATCTGTATCTTGATTTCTTATTTATTTATTTCAATTGTGTCTTTGCTAGAGGTGAAACATGTTCTGGCTGATCGTGATAACTATGAGGAAACAAGCTGACTCCTTGAGAGCTGAGTATGATAGTTGTCAGAATAGCATCAACTTCTACTGGTAACTTGTTATTACTATATTATAATAGTAACGAGCTCTCTCTCCTCTCTCTCTTTCATACACACACTAAATGCATCCAATGAGGATGACAAGAAAACCAGTAGTAAAAATTATATATCAGACATATTAGAAGACCATTTTTAACCCTTATTATTTTAGTTAGTTTAATTATAATTCTAGGGGCTATATTTTCAGTTGTTGTTTACTGCTTTGAGTTTGAGATTTATATTGTAAATGCATTGAAGGACCATCCCTATTGATACTTTTAGTCTAAAATTACTTTGGCTCTCAGACATACAAACCTCGAGGGAAAAACTAAATTCATATTGTCCTTACAGTATATGTATTATGTTCATTATTATATCATGCACTAAAACCAACAAATTATTGCTAAAAGGTTTTAATAAGCAGCATAATAAAATGACTTTAAAAAATATGTTATAAATAATATTGTCATACACATTTTAGTATACTTGTCCCCCCTGTAATCATGTATATAATTTAAGATATGCCATCGTTATTAAGGTTATGTATATTAACAGTGGGATTGCCTTGTATTAATATGTGCATTTGTAATAAAAAAATCAAAAAGCTCTGTTTTGAAAGTGACTGATCTGATTGTTTAATTGTTGACTTTATCTCACACAAAACTGGACAAATGTACCACTCTTACTAGAACAGGTCTCGTGATGGAGTCCACTTCGTTTTGCTATTACCCCTAATGTCATCATCTAGTCCCTGTAAACGTGCTTTATCAATTGGGGGAGTCTCTCGTGTTATCATCTCGCATAAAACCCATTGGAATAAAATGCTATGAGAGACACAGTAGTTACATAATAAACATACATGTACATGTCTTAGAGTTGTATTGTTGATGTAGTACCTGATTTGGAGTCATACCTATGCTCCTCTGATTCCACGATCCTTCAATTTGTAAATGCTCTGCTTTTTCTAACAAGACATGCTAGCTGAACGCAACGTCGATTTCATTCTGCCAATAAAAGTAAATGTTAATGCAAAGCCTATTGATCTTTGCTTTACCTTGCTTGTTAAAGTGTCCTCAAATGAGGAGATTACTGGAAGAGTGTGGAGCTTGCTACTGGCCTAAGCGTATTGATGGTGGCATCATTTGAAGAGAGCGTATTATACATGTAGAAACTAGGGTTGAAAAGTATCTTTGTGAGTCTCATAGTCCCCTCCATCTAGTATAGCCAATAATGACATTAATCCTGTTGTACGATTTTGTATTTGTCCTACTTGGTTCCACTTTTTCCGTTCTCAAATAATAACACTCATAAACTCCACCATTTCTCCAATAAACTTTACAACTAAATAAAAAAAAACTTTATGTAATCTTACAACTTTAACCATACCTATATTTGTGGGCCCTTTTCTCCCTTTTTGCTCCAACGATTGCACTATTGGCCTACAATACTATAATATTGCTAGACCAAACTATAAAAGTAAATAAACCCCCCTTTCATATATTGATTTGATGCGATTACATACCCCCAACTAAAAATAGATAATGTCTTCAATGATGAATGGTTGGTATACAAATTACTGAAGGATAGTAA
Source organism: Gigantopelta aegis (assembly GCF_016097555.1). Taxonomy (NCBI): domain Eukaryota; kingdom Metazoa; phylum Mollusca; class Gastropoda; order Neomphalida; family Peltospiridae; genus Gigantopelta; species Gigantopelta aegis. The sequence continues at coordinate 41,257 of NW_024534830.1, forward strand.
CTAGATGGGACAGGCCTTCTGTTGTCATGGTTCCTATAAAGGTGCAAAAAGGTCCTTTTCCTGGTCTGGTTGGGCCTATGCAATATAGTATGTATACACTTAAGCCTTGAGACCATAATTTCTATTGATC
>NW_024534831.1:0-17138 GCF_016097555.1 Gigantopelta aegis
GGAGGAAATAAAAGTAGGCGGAGTTTGAAATAATGCCATTTTGGACACGCAACAATTTATGAAAAAGGATTGGGAGGGTAAAGCAAGACAACAATTTATTGGAAGCTAAAAGATGGAAGAAGAGACTGAGAGACTCAGATTCATTTCAAAAGCAACCGTGGAGAGTATGCTTGCTAATAGACATAATGTGTTTTAAAGCTTCTTTTAGTAGAATATGGGCATATATTAAAAACATATCGGTAATTTATGTAATTTCTTAAAACTTTAAATTTTATTTCTTTTTATTATGTACTCTTATTTTTCCATTGACTGAGCGTCAAATTTTTTCAGTTCTTCTTGTGCACTGGTGTTACCAGTCAAGCTTTAGAGAAATTCTACATATATTGTCTGTGTGTCCCAACGACCAAACATCTTTCTAACCTATTTCATATATTAGCAGTAATTATTTGGTGACGTACTTGCTGTACGGCAAAAACTTTCAGGACATTTATTAAAAGACAATTGGTTGGAAATATATCTTTTTAGGATGTGGTTGACGTGGGAGGCCAATTTCTTGGTTGTATTAGCTTATAAATATACAACATTAACCAGTATAAATCAAGTAGTTATATGTAGATAGGTAGAATGTATTTAGTAATGGTGAATAGTAGTATTGTTTGAATAATTTAAGTAGTAATGTAATCAATGTAGTGATTGTTTATATTAACTTCCTAAATAAATGAAATATTTGTTTTAAAAGAAGTGATGTTTATTATATTAGTAAAAGTCTGCACTATTAAATGTTGTGATTATCAAAATATTATCAAAATTAGAACATTTTTTATTGAGTACCGGATTATATTGGACATGTTATCGTGTATGACAAAGATGAGTATGATTACTGTAATATATCATATATTATTACAAGCAATGTATAATAATAACAGATCTATTCTCTCTTTGTTGGCGCTATATTTATTTCATGCTTAAACTTCATTCCATTCCAAAGAGGACCCTGTACTCTTATAATAATTGAAAGAGTTCTATTCAAATTTTGTTATTGTTGTCATGCTAGACGGTCCATCACATGTTCCAATGAATATAATTATATGAATATATTTTTAATATATTATGAGAATTCATGAGGTACTTAATTCCAGACTAAAGCCACATTAGTACATTAATAAGAATATTGTTGAAAATAAATTGAACAATTGCAATAGAGGGATTAATTTCTTGTTCAAAAATAAATTGTATTTTTTCCTGCTCATTAATTTTCTCTTTTTCTTTTATAGTTACCGATAGTTTACTATAGTAATGGTTTCTCCTTCTATCCTTCATTTTTTTAAGAGTTCGTTATCTCATTGTTCATCTTATGGGTGTGGGCTATGTGTATTATCGGTATAATCTCATTGTTTTTAGCCGAAACTTACGGATCTAGAAATAACCCTGGTCAGTAAATGGATACATAGATGAATTAATAGATGGATGAAAAGTAATGGACTCATAGATAAATGAATGGCTGTATAATAATGGATCTCGTAGAGAGTTGATGGACCCATGGGGAGAATTAAATGGATGTATGAATTTTTTAATAGACCTGATGATGGTTGGTTAAAAAGGAAGGATACAGAAATGGAAATTAATATTAACTCAATTTTATTCTACATTGCAGGTTCTGACCCATTATTGGGCGATTTACTGTGTATTTTGCTGCATGTTTATATGCTATCAGTAATGTATCACAAGAATATCTTGTCAGAATCTTCTATATCTGAATGGCTTGGATTTATTGGTATTGTGGGCTCTGTTGTCAGTGGAATACAACTGTTAGTAAATTAATAATAACTACAATAATATAGATACAATTTATAAGTTCTAAATTGGATAGCTACCATTAGTAATCTCTAGACTTGTAAACATCAGTAGCTTATCCACAGTGACCTAAGATAGCTATATTAGTAAACTCTAGACTAATAAACATCAGTACTTACCACAGTAACCTAAGATAGCTAGCATTAGTAAACTCTAGACTAGTAAACATCAATGCTCACCACAGTAACCTAAAAGATAGCTACCATTATAAACTCTAGACTAGTAAACATCAATGCTTACCACAGTGACCTAAGATAGCTACCATTAGTAAACTCTAGACTAGTAAACCATCAATGCTTACCACAGTGACCTAAGATAGCTATACTATTAGTAAGTTCCAGACTAGTAAACATCATTGCTTACCACAGTGACCTAAGATAGCTACCATTAGTAAACTCTAGAGTCCCTAGTAAAACATCAATGCTTACCACAGTGACCTAAGATAGCTACTATTAGTAAGTTCCAGACTAGTAAACATCAATGCTTACTACAGTGACTGAAGATAGCTACATTAGATCTATTCATTCCATACACTGTCTATCAACTGCTAACAGACCACTCTTTGTCTCATAAATCTTATACTTTACATGACAACACGGTTGATACAAGGATGTTAACATAGCAACCTTAGTTCCAATAGTGTACTGCAAACTCGCTATAAAAATTGAGTCGTTAATTAAACTAATATATGATTATCGTAGTTATATACATACTTATATGTAATAGAATATTTAATACCAACTGATTTAAAAAAAACATCATGTTTCTCCTATCAGGTCAACTTTTATTTAAGCAATCTATCTGATAATACACTTACGAATGAAAAAAAATATGACTTACTTTTATCTTGGCATCAAATAATTATATATAACTTATATAATTATAAATTGATTAAATCAAACAGGTCTATTTTAAACAGTGACATAATTATTGTTTTTGTTATCAGGTCCCTATAGTTGATCGTCGTCATTTAGAACCGCTATTGGTTTGGGGTGGTGGTAGCTTGGCATCTATGGCTGTGTTTGCTGTTAGTCAAACTCTGTTTTATATGACAATGCCTCTAGTTTATGAAAATATCTAGTGGCAGCTGTTGTGAATCTCTCTTTGTTGACTGCTGATATCTTCACTTTAGTATTTGGTGTGTTCTTGTTTAAAATTCAAAGTAAGTGGATGTTGCTTGCAAGACTACTTTTCTAAAGTTTATGCGTGTCCATTTTTTATATTACGCATCCATTTTACTCATCTATTTGTCATTTCTTATAGTTCTCATTGCTATACATCTTATCCCTTATTATAATAATGGGGGCGTGTTCATATTTAACCTTAAAACTCCACCTGTAGCGACACCAAAACAAAGATTAGAAAAATTACGGAAACCGACTCAGAAGACACAAAATAGACAAAGATTTGACAGTACTTTCTCAACAGCTGAATACGTATTGATGATGATAGTACGTCATGAGTAGCCTCCCTCGTAACTGGAATACAGATAATGAAAGACAAGGGATTCTTGTTAGAGGTCCTTTAGAGGGCAGCGTTATCTTCTCATAGTTACACAACAGAGTATTCAGAATCAATGTCATATTCGTATGGAAGTAATTCAAAGGAAGGGGCAGAGATTTTAAAGAGATTAGGTAGTGAAGATGAAATGAAGAGAGACCAAAGAGCAGGGGGGTGGGCAACAGAGATTGATAACAGTAGATTTAAGATGAATGGTACTCATCATCACTGACTGATCATGTTATAAAATAAATGTATGTTCAAATTCTGTCATTCATTTTCTTAGCATTTTTTGTGTATCAAATCAATTTGAATAATTTTGTTGTTTGTGATCCAAATTGATGTTTTTGTAATAAATTGAATATTCAATGTTAAATTTGGGAAATGGATGATTTCACTAAAATATAGGAAAGCTTCCTCAAACCAAATAACTCATGACCTTATAACCAATAGACAAGTCCTGAAGGCAAATGTTGCAATACTGTAGTTTAAAAGAATTGACTTAGACATTATGCCATTCTTTTAAATACTTACGGTATTCTTTTATTAACTCTTGACCCACCTTACTTTAATATATTGTCCTTGTCCCTTTGAATACAGTCCATATATTTACTTTAATGTTGTTTTGGTATCAAAAAAGTAATCTTTGTTATACTTTGATTACATTAAAAAAGCTACAGATGGTACATAAAAGTCCGCAACAGTGGCATTAATTTACTAGTTAATTTTATAATTGATACTCAAAAGTAGTCTTATGCCTGTCATAATATATACAATCAAATTATGTACACTTAACTTATGACATGCTTGCCATCAGACAGCATAGCTTTTCCTGTATTGGTATAGATGATTGGTAACAATACTTTCACTCTGTCCTCCATGATTCATCAAGTCCTAGTGTATTTGATGCTACTAGCTTCATTGCTCTCCTTTGGAGCCCTCAGGTTATCAAACTGTACTACTCTCATCACTTGTTCACAATGTATCTCAACTGCTTCTTGTGTCTGGTGTTCTACTCTTAATAGTGCTCGCTGTCTCTCTCAGATAATGCCAACAGTTGCAGGAAAGATGACTTACAAACCAGCAAACTATCATTAACAAACAGTGGAGATTCCCCTCACTGAGAATAATCAAGTATCTCTAAAGTCAATTGATCTTAAGCTAAGAGTTAGGGAGCCTGTGAGTTTCTCAGTATCCTAAGGCTGCAAAAAACTTTCCTCTTGATCTTTATATGTTAATGGATTTGTCTGGTAGTTTCAGAAATGATCTTGACACAGTCAAAAGTATTAGCTCACAACTACCTTTAGCTCTGAGGAATGTGTCATCTGATTTCCTTATTGGCTTTGGGACATTTGTTGATAAACCTTCACTACATATACTTCATCAGTAAAACTTAATAAAGTTTTTTTGTTTCAGGACAACCATCTAGCTGTTGAGGGTACGCCTTTATTTTTGTGTAAAGCCATTTAATTACAAACATGTTATCAGTCTTACAAACTCATCTGATCACTTTAGTTCATCAGTACAAGAGACTATTATATCAACTAATGTTGATGATCCTGAAGATCCATTAGGTGCTATGTTACAAGCTGTGGTATGTAAGGATTTGATTGAATGGAGAGAAACTTCTATCAAGATCCTTCTAGTTATGACAGATGATCCCCTCCACACAGCAGGGTGATGGACATCTTGCTGGGATAGTAAAACCTAATGATGGTCAATGTCACACACAATATGATCCAACTTTAAAAAAATATTATATACAGAAAGTCTTACTCAAGATTATCCCAGTATAGAACAAGTCAGAACAAGCTTTAGAAGATGCCAACATTGTTCCTGTATTTTGCAGTTCCTTTACTTCCTCTAATTTATCAGAAAAAATTCTAATTTTTTATAACAACACAATCAGTATGTTACTTGACAGTTCAACAGTACTTTATCATTAAATTCAGACAATCTTGAAGATGTCCTAAGTGAAGCACATGCCAATGCCATAGCTGATGCCTCGTCTTAGTTTTTATATTTCCCAATTACCTCTCAGCTAATATTACTGCTAACTGTCCTCCTGGATCTACTTACTTACAAGATTCCAATGAATGTACTGATATTGGTAATGGAACAGTTAACTTTACAATTACATTGACACTTCAACAATGTGCAGAAAGTCTAAGAAATGGAAAGAGTGTACAATACAATTTAATCTTCGACCATTTGGACAATTTGTGGCTAATATTACTGGATTTTGTGACTGTGCTTGTGATAAGGAACAAGAATACCATATAACTAACTGTAATACAATGGCAATATTACTTGTGGTCGATGTAGTTGTTTTGAGGGATGGGAAGGAAATGACTGTTCTTGTTCTACTGCTGATGTCCTGTTGGTCCAAATGATATCACATGTAGTGGGAGGGGACAATGTGAATGTGGTCAGTGTATATGTACACAAACCAACTGAGACTGTACGTGGTGTCATTAATCCTCATGTTGGTAGGTGATGCTTGTGAGTGTAGTAACTATGAATGTGATACTGACTCTGACGGAGTGGTATGTAGTGGGCGTGGCAATTGTACATGTTCTAATGGTGAATTCATGTGTGTATAGTCATAACTCTACACTTACAAGCCTACCAACATAATGGAGAACGATGTCAATGTTCTTATGATCACTGTATTGATCCTAATATAGGTACAGCAGCAATATGTAGTGGACAGGTACTTGTGACCCATGTGAACCTCAAGGAAGGAGCTTGTACATGTAATGATGGATTTACTGGTATGTACTGTGAGCAGTCAACCAGAAATTATTGTTGCTGGTTGTAATATGATGATCTGGTTAGAGAATGTGTCAAATGCTATGCTAATGCGGCTAAAGATGGAGGAAGTCCCACATGTTCTGGTTTCACTTGTACAAACTATTCCATATTGTCATCTTATCCTTCTAATCCAGATAGTTATGATGTCATGGAACTATTGAAGGTAGTACTGTTGAATGTTCATTTATTGATAGTGCAAGTTTTTTTGTAGTTTGTTATTTTGTTGGCTTATCAACTCAAGAAAGGGAACGAATCTATGAGGTTCCTGCACCACGTGATTGTCTCCTTATACCTATTTGGGCTATTGCTCTGTTAGTGTTAGTGGGGATTATGTATCATAGGATAATTATCTGGTGATTATCAAACTTATAATCATATATCTTGATCATCGAGAATATCAGTCGTTTCAAAAAGAAGTCGATGAAACTGATTTATCTAAAAACTTTAATCCATTTACCACGCCCCCATAGTCACATATAATAATGTGACATATGGTAAATAATGAGGGTCGTTGTTCCCATGACTTCAACTTCCTATGTGTAGCATGTAAAGTAGGAGTCAAACATACTTTACTACTTAGTAGTAATATATAATTATATCTTTGTATGAGTAACTTTTGTTTTATGTATTTGTCTCATAGCGACACTTCATGAAAAAAGGAAATAAAAGGTGTCCTCAAATTTTAATTTGGCTTAAATTTGTTTTTCATAACTTTACACCCACCAAAAATTACAGGTGCTCTCCTTATATGGAAATGGCAGTTATGGTTTACTGAGTTTTTTACATGTACTAGTGATATAGCTTAGTATCAATATATTGAACTGACTAAGGTCTTCCCTCACTCATTAATGTTATCAGTTAATAATGTAATTTTAAGTATGACGTCTGTTAATAAATTGAATATTCAATGTTAAAATTTGAGAAATGGATGATTTCACTAAATAAATAGGAAGGTTCTTTAAACCAAATAACTCATGACCTTATAACTTATAAACAAGATCCTGAAGGTAAGTGTTGCAATACTGTAGTTTAAAAGAATTGACTTAAACATTATATCATTCTTTTAAATATTTATGGTATTCTTTTATTAAACTCTTAACCACAGTCTACCTGAATATATTGTCCTTGTCTTTGAATACAAAACCATGTATTTAGTTTAATGGTTTTTTTTTGTATCAAAAAAGTAGTTTTTGATATGGTTTTAGTATTGGGTTCCAAATAACATGATACTTTGTGTACGTTCTTGTTAGATTTAAATGTATTATATTTACAATTATTTATAATAAAGTGTTGTATATTTTTTACAATATAATAAGCTACTGAACTTTATGTAAGCATAGCATCATACATTTGTATACTTTGTTACATATACATATATATATATAGGAGGGTTTCTTTGTTATCATAATTTTACTCAGCAGTTATGACATAAGCATGACATGATTACTTAATAATCTACAAAACTACAGACAGTATATAAAAGTTTGCAACAGCTGGCGTCAATTTGCTTGGACTATTTCATAGTTGATACAAAAGATAATATCATATTTGTTACTATATATGCAATGAATCTGGGTACACTAGCATTTCAGGTGCTTCCTATCGGACAGCATAGCTTTTCCTGTATTGATATAGATGAAGGGTAACAATATTTTCACTCTGTCCTCCATGGCTCAACAAGTCATAATGTATTTGATGCTATTAGCTTCATTGTTTTCTTTGGAGCACCTCAGGTTATCATCTGCCCTACTCTTGTCACTTGTTCGCAGTGTAGTCTATCAACTGCCTCTTGTGTCTGGTGTTCCACTCCTGGTAATGCTCGCTGTCTCTCTCAAGAAAATGCCAACAGTTGCAGAAAAGATGACTTACTTCAACCAGCAACTACTATCATTGACAAAACAGGAGATTCCCTCACTGAGAACAATCAAGTATCTCTAAAGTCAATCAATCTTAAGCTCAGAGTTAATGAGTCTGTGAGTTTCTCAGTATCCTTAAAGGCTGCGCAAAACTTTCCACTTGATCTTTATATGTTAATGGATTTGTCTTTTAGTTTGAATCAGATCTTAAAACAGTCAAAGTATTAGCTCCACAACTACCTTTAGCTCTGAGGAATGTATCATCTGATTCCTTATTGGCTTTGGGACATTTGTTGATAAACCTTCACTACCATATACTTCATCAGTACAACTTAATCAAGTTTTTTAATAATTCAGGACAACCATCTAGCTGTGGTGGCCAATCACTCTGTACAAAGCCATTTAAACTATGAACATGTTATCAGTCTTACAAACTCATCTGATCTCTTAATTCATCAGTACAAGAGACTATTATATCAACTAATGTTGATGATCCTGAAGATCCATTAGGGCCTATGTTACAAGCTGTGTATGTAAAGAGTTGATTGAATGGAGAGAAACTTCTATCAAGATCCTTCTAGTTATGACAGATGATGTCCTCCACACAGCAGGTGATGGATATCTTGCTGGGATAGTAAAACTAATGATGGACAATGTCACACACACAATATGATCCAGCTTTAAGAAAAATCTTGATACAGAAAGTTTTACTCAAGATTATCCCAGTATAGAACAAGTCAGAACAAGCTTTAGAAGATGCCAACATTGTTCCTGTATTTGCAGTTTCCCTTTACCTTCCTCTAAGCTTTTATTCAGAAAAAATGTCTAAGTCTTTATAATGACACAATCAGTCCATTACTTGACAGTTCAACAGTACTTTTATCATCAAAATTCAGACATCTTGAAGATGTCCTAAGTGAAGCACATGCCAACGCAATAGCTGATGCTCGTCTTAGTTTTAATATTCCCAATACCTCTCAGCTAATGTTACTGCTAGCTGTCCTCCTGGATCTACTTACTTACAAGATTCCAATGAATGTACTGATATTGGTAATGGAACAGTTTAACTTTACAATTACATTGACACTTCAACAATGTACAGAAAGTCTAAGAAATGGAAAGAGTGTACAAATACAATTTTAATCTTCGACCATTTGGACAATTTGTGGCTAAAATTACTGGATTTTGTGACTGTGCTTGTGATAAGGAACAAGAATACAATAGTACTAACTGTAATAATAATGGTAACACTTACTTGTGGTCGATTAGTTGTTTTGAGGGAGGAAAGGAAACGACTGTTCTTGCACTACTGCTGATTGTCCTGTAGGTCCAAAATGGCATCACATGTAGTGGGAGGGGACAATGTGATTGTGGTCAATGTATGTGTACACTGCAAACTCAGGCCTATAGGGGAGTCCTCAATCCTCGTGTGTAGGTGATGCTTGTGAGTGTAGTAACTATGAATGTGATACTGACTCTGATGGAGTGGTATGTAGTGGGCGTGGCAATTGTACATGTTCTAATGGTGAATTCATGTGTGTATGTCATAACTCTACATTTACAGGACTACCACATAATGGAGAACGATGTCAATGTTCTCGAGATAACTGTATTGATCCTAATGGAGGTACAGCAGCAATATGTAGTGGACAAGGTACTTGTGGACCCATTGTGAACCTCAAGGAAGAGCTTGTACATGTAATGATGGATTTACTGGTATGTACTGTGAGCGGTCAACAGGAAGTATAGTTGCTGGTTGCAATGACAATGATCTGGTTAGAGAATGTGTCAAATGCTATGCTAATGCAGCTAAAGATGGAGAAAAGTCCCACATGTTCTGGTTTTCACTTGTATAAAACTATTCCATATTATCATCTTATCCTTCTAATTCAGATAGTCATGATGTTGATGGAACTATTGATAGTAGTACTGTTGAATGTTCATTTACTGACAGCACAAATTTTGTAGGTTTGTTTATTTTGTTGGCTTATCAACTCAAGAAAGGGAACGAATCTATGAGGTTCCTGCACCACGTGATTGTCTCCTTATACCTATTTGGGCTGTTTACTCTGTTAATTTTAGTGGGATTAGTGATCATAGGGATATATTATCTTGGTGATTATCAAACTTATAATCAGGTATCTTGATCACGAGAATATCAGGTGTTCCAAAAAGAAGTCGATGAAACTGATTTATCTAAAAAACTTTAATCCCATTTACCACGCCCCCTACTGTTACATATGATAATGTGGCATATGGTAAAGAATGAGTTGTTGTTGCCCCATGACTACAACTTCTTATAAAAATAAATGTAGTAGGTGTGTAAAGTAGGAATCATACTTGTTCATTGTTCAGTAGTAATGTTAGTTTTGTGTGATTGTCTCAGTAGTGACATTTTTTCATGAATAAAAGTGTCTTTAACATTTTTTTGGGTTTAAATTTTTTTATAATCTTACACTCACCAAACATTGCAGTCCTCTCCTTATATGGAATAGCAGTTATATGGCTTACTGAGGTTTTATTTGTACTAGCAATTGGTCCAGTATCAATATGTTAAACTGACTAAAGTCTTTCCTCATTCATAATGTTATCAGTAATATGTAATTATATTTCCTTACAGCTGATTAGTATCTGATCACCAATACATATCACTATATATAAAGTGAATTCACTGATATAACCTATTTAAAATGTCAAAAAGATCCAACCCTATTAGCAGTACAGAAAGTACATAGGTTCTAAGACATAACAAATGAGGTTAATATGTATAATGGCTTATGGTATTTAACATTATATTGTTTGAATTGGTAACACTTTTATACAGGATCAATAGCTGTGTTTAAAATTATCAACAATCTCATGACAAGAAGAACATGACATCATAAAATACACTATCTGGTTCACTAGCTAACTAAACTGATATATAAATTTGTTGTTTACCCAACTCATGATGGTTTCTCTCAGGTTTCATACATCTATATATACATTTAACAACTAGTAACAATATGATAAATAAAATAAATAATGAACACAAAAACATTGAATTATTATGGTAAAGGTTAGACATGTATTGATTGACAGTACCTAACCACACTATAATGAACTATAGTGCAGTTATAGTATCACAGAAACATCTATTACAACTTATTACAGATATCATGCTATATAACTAGTGAATCAGATTATAAATAGACTCTCACAGATAGTGTTATAATAGTACATGTCATGGAAGGGTTAAAATAATATGCACACCACCATCTCTGTCATATTTTATTATATTATTTTATTATTAATTTTTTATTATTATATTTGTACACTTCATTACTTGACTCCTTATTTTGAACTTTTAAGTTTCAAGTCAACACAATATAATTAAATAGGTTTGTTATAATTCACTTATTAATTAGCCATTGTATATACAGTTATATCTCTAAGCTTGGGGAAAATTGTTCTTAACTTGTGACTAAAAACTACATTCAGCCACACACCACATTTGACAGAGGTTACTATATGTAATAATGGTAACTATATCTTATATTTATTATAATATTGATTTTATAAATTCTTGTGCAGGTCAGGACTGCTATGTTCAAGAGACAGTCACTATACAAAAGTATAAGTTCTCTTGTGATATGCAAAGTGTTTATGCTGGCATAGTATCAAGTTCTAGTTGTTTCTAATGTGATTGTTCTCATTAGCTCAACTTATCAACTGTACTACTATCAATCATTTGTTACAGTGTGTCCTCATCAGCCTCTGTGTGTCTGCTGTTTCACTTCTGGAGTAGTCACTGGTGTCTTTCTCAAGATAATGCTAGCAGCTGCAGTAAGATGACTTACTACAACTGTAAGTAAAATACTATCATCAACAAATACAGGAACCCCTCACCAGGAATCAAAAATATCTCTAAAGTCAACACAAAACCCCTTGCCTGGAATGATCAAATTATCTCCAAATACCAATGTTAAGATCACAGTTAGTGATCCTGTGGCTTTCACAGTTCTTAAGGCTGCAGAGAAACTTCCACTTGATGTTTATATGTAATGGGTTGTCTTTTAGTATCTTGAAACAGTCTAAGTGCTATAGCTCTGCAAATGCCTTTGCTCTGCAAAACTATCATCTCGTTCCTATTTGCTTTGAGATATTTGTTTGACAAATCTTCACTGCTATTATTTGATCAAACACCAATTAATTTTGAACATGTACAGTCTTACAAACTGATCTGATGTCTTTAATTCATCAATACAAGAAGGTATTATATCAAATAATGATGATGGTCCCTGAAGACAAAGAAAGTGCTAGTTACAAGTAGTGGCATGTAACAATTTGATTGGAGTTAAAGTTAAGTTAATATTCAATCCATAGTAGTTTATGCCTTGATTGTACATGTGTGTACACACACCATTTCAAGTGCTTCTCATCAGACAACTACTTTATAAACATCATAGACAAGACTACTAGTTAATATCATAGTCATTCCATATATTATAAGACTTCCTAGAGCCATATAATACTATTATAATAAATATCATAAAGTGAAGTGTCAGACTTTACAGCAGCTTTATATGACCTAAATGAAATATCAAGTTGCCTCTTTAAAAGGTTTGGAAATAATTTCACTCTGTCTTCCATGCTCAGCAAATATTACTGTGTTTTTATGGTACTAGCTTCATTGCTCTCCATTGGAGCACCTCAGGTTATCAACTGTAACTCTCATCAACTGTTCACAATGTATCTCAACTGCCTCTTGTGTCTGGTGTTCTACTCTTAATAGTGCTCGCTGTCTCTCTCAAGAAAAATGCCAACAGTTGCAGGAAAAGATGACTTACTTCAACCAGCAACTACTATCATTGACAACAAAAACAGGAGATTCCCCTCACTGAGGACAATCAAGTATCTCTAAAGTCAATTGATCTTAAGCTCAGAGTAGTGAACCTGTGAGTTTCTCAGTATCCTTAAAGGCTGCAGAAAACTTTCCACTTGATGTTTATATGTTAATGGATTTGTCTGGTAGTTTCAGAGAAGATCTTAAAACAGTCAAAGTGTTAGCTCCACAACTACCTTTAGCTCTAGGGAATGTGTATCTGATTTCCTTATTGGCTTTGGGACATTTTTGATAAACCTTTCACTACCATATACTTCATCAGCACAACTTAATAAGGTTTTTGTTGTTTTGGGACAACCATCTAGTGTGGTAGTGCTATACCTTGTGCAAAGCATTTAATTACGAACATATTATCAGTCTTACCAAATTCATTGATCTCTTTAATTCATCAGTACAAGAGACTATTTATCAACTAATGTGATGATCCTGAAGATCCATTAGGTGCTATGTTACAAGCAGTAGTGTGTAATGATGATTTGATTGCACCACATGACTGTCTCCTATAAATATTTGGGCTATTGCTTGTTAATGTTAGTGGGATTAGTGATCATAGGGATAATTATCTTGATGTTTATCAAACTTATAAATCATGTATCTAGACTATCAAGAATATCAGTCATTCCTAAAAAGAAGTCGATGAAACTGATTTATCTAATCCCATTTACACGCCCCCATAGTCATCCCATGACTACAACTCGTTGTGTGGTAGCATGTAAAGTAGGAATCATATTTATTACTACTTAGTAGTAACATTTTTACATAATTATATCCTTTGTACAAGTAACTTTTGTTTGGGTAGTTTGTTCATTAGTGAACACTTTTCATGAATAAAAGAAATAAAAGATTGTCCTCAGTCCTCTTTTGGTTTTAAATTTAAATCTTACAATTACAATCATTACAAGTGCTCTCCTTATATGTAAATAGCAGTTATTAATGGGTGTACTGAGTTATACTTTGTACTAGTGATATGGCCCAGCATCCAATATTGAACTGACTAAGGTCTTCCCTCATTCATAATGTTAGCAGTTAATAATGTAATTTTTAAGTATGACGTCTTGTTAATAAATTGAATATTCATGTGTTAAATTTGGGAAATGGATGATTTCACTAAATAAATAGGAAGCTTCTTTAAACCAAATAAACTCATGAACTTATTAATATATAACAAGATCCTGAAGGTAAGTGTTGCAATACTGTAGTTTAAAGAATGTGACTTCCTTAAACATTATATCATTCTTGTAAATATTATGGTATTCTTTTATTAACTCTCAAACACAGTCTACCTCGAATATATTGTCCTTGTCCTTTGAATACAAACCATGTATTTAATTTAATGTTTTTTTTTGGTATCAAAAAAGTAATTTGTTATAGTTTTAGTATTGGGTTTCCAAATGAATATGATCTTTGTGTACAGTCCTTGTTAGATTTAAATGTATTATGTTTACATCTAATAAATGTGTGTATATTTTTACAATTATAACAAACTACTAAACTTTATGTAAGCATAGCATCATACATTTTGTATACAACTGTTATATATATAGGTATATATATCATATAAGGGTTCTTTGTTATCATAATTTTACTCACCAGTTATGACATGGTTTCTTTGATAATGTAAAAAATTAACAGATATATAAATAGTAAATTTGCTTGGACTATTTCATAGTTGATACAAAAGATAATATCATATTTGTTACTATATATGCAATGAATCTGGGTTATACACTACATTCAGGTGCTTCCTATCGGACAGCATAGCTTTTCCTGTATTGATATAGATGAAGGGTAAACAATATTTTCACTCTGTCTCCATGGCTCAAACAGGTCATAATGTATTTATGCTATTAGCTTCATTGTTTTCCTTTGGAGCACCTCAGGTTATCAACTGTCCTACTTTTGTCACTTGTTCACAATGTATCTCAACTGCCTCTTGTGTCTGGTGTTCTACTCTTAATAGTGCTCACTGTCTCTCTCAAGATAATGCCAACAGTTGCAGAAAGATGACTTACTTCAACCGCAACTACTATTATTGACAAACAGGAAGCTTTCCCTCACTGAGAACACTCAAGTATCTCTAAAGTCAAATCAATCTTAGCTCAGAGTTAGTGAGCCTGTGAGTTTCTCAATATCCTTAAAGGCTGCAAAAAACTTTCCACTTGATCTTTATATGTTATGGATTTGTCTAGTAGTTTCATAGACGATCTTAAAACAGTCAACTATTATAGCACCAAACTACCTCTAACTCTGAGGAATGTGTCATTGATTTTCTTATTGGCTTTGGGACATTTATTGATAAACCTTCACTACATATACTTCATCAGTGCAACTTAGTAATTATAAAGCTGTTTGTGTAGATGATGATGAACTTTGTACAAAAGCCATTTAATTATGAACATGTTATCAGTCTTACTAACTCATCTGATCTCTTTAATCATCAGTACAAGAGACCTATTATATCAACTAATGTTGATGATCCTGAAGATCCATTAAGTTCTATGTTACAAGCTGTGGTATGTAAAGATTTGATGGATGGAGAGAAACTTCTATCAAGATCCTTCTAGTTATGACAGATGATGTCCTTCACACAGCAGGTGTGGACATCTTGCTGGGATAATATAAAACCCAATAATGGTCAATGTCACACACAATACGATTCATCTTTACAGAAAACTCTTATACACAGAAAGTTTGACTCAAGATTATCCCAGTATAGAACAAGTCAGGACAAGCTTTAGAAGATGCCAACATTGTTCCTGTATTTGCAGTTGGTTTACATTCCGCTGATAAATGCTTCAAATTTCTCTAATTTACAAAATGTTCTAAGTTTTTACAACAACATAATCAGTCCATTACTTGACAGTTCAACAGTCCTTTTATCATCAAAATTCAGAAATCTTGAAGATGTCCTAAGTGAAGCACATGCCAATGCAATAGCTGATGCTCGTCTTAGTTTTAACATTCCCAATTACCTCTCAGCTAATGTTTACTACTAGCTGTCCGCTGGATATACTTACTTACAAGATTCCAATGAATGTACTGATATTGGTAATGGAACAGTTAACTTTACAATTACATTGACACTTCAACAATGTACAGAAAGTCTAAGAAATGGAAAGAGTGTACAAATACAATTATAATCTTCGACCATTTGGACAATTTGTGGCTAAAATTACTGGATTTTGTGTGACTGTACTTGTGATAAGGAACAAGAATACAATAGTACTAAACTGTAATAACAATGGCAACATTACTTGTGGTCGATGTAATTGTTTTTTGAGGGATGGAAAGGCAAATGATTGTTCTTGCTCTACGGCCTGATTGTCCTGTGGTCCAAATGGTATCACATGTAGTGGGAGGGGACAATGTGATTGTGGTCAATGTATATGTACACAGCGAAACTCAGGAAATAAGGGGGGGTCCTCAATCCTCGTGTTGTAGGTGATGCTTGTGAGTGTAGTAACTATGAATGTGATACTGACTCTGATGGAGTGGTATGTAGTGGGTGTGGCAATTGTACATGTTCTAATGGTGAATTCATGTGTGTATGTATTAACTCCTACATTTACAGGGACTACCCACATAACTGGAGAACGATGTCAATGTTCTCGAGTATAAACGTATTGATCCTAATGGTGGTACGTAGCAATATGTAGTGGACGAGGGTGGGTACTTGTACCCATGGTAAACCTCAAGGAAGTGCTTGTACATGTAATGAAGGATTTACTGGTATTTACTGTGAAAGCCAGTCAACAGGAAGTATAGTGGCTGGTTGTAATGACAATGATCTGGTTTAGAGAATGTGTCAAATGCTATGCTAATGCAGCTAAAGATGGAGAGAAGTCCTAACATGTTCTGGGTCACTTGCATAAACTATTCAATATTATCATCTTTATCCCTCGAATCCAGATAGTCCCATGATGTCAATGAACGATTGATGGTAGTACTGAGAATGTTCATTTATTGACAGCACAGTTTTTGTGATTTGTTATTTTGTTGGCTTATCAACTCAGAAAAGGGAACGAATTATGAGTTCTGCACCAATGATTGTTCCTTATACCATTGGGCTGTTCTCTGTTAATTTGTGGGATTGTGATCATAGGGATAATTACTTGGGATTATCAACTTATAACAGTATCTTGATCACGAGAATACGTGTTCCAAAAGAAGTCAATGAAACTGTTTTCTAAAACCAATCCCTTTACCACCCCCCGTTACTATTAATGGGC
>NW_024534832.1:0-15000 GCF_016097555.1 Gigantopelta aegis
ACTCTTAATTCTCAAAGTATTGATTAGGAAAAGATGTTGTTTTTAACCAACTCATGGATGCATGATCAAAATACATTAAACTATTAACAGCCATATGTGGTATTCAATGTCAGGTCGTATCCATTAGACAATGGATTTAAAGGTAGACCTTATAATAGCAAATGCCACTCTTTGATGACTCAAACGATTAGTATTGACCAAAATACAACCCATGCTAATGTATGGTAAGGTCTATTATTATGTGTAAATGTTTCCATAAAGGTAGTAAGCCAAATATTATAAAGGTAATTTGTACATGTATAGTCAAGTAACCACATTTGTATTCAGGGAAAGAAGCCTAACTTGTTTTGGTGGTTACACTGAAATATTGTTAGTGATGTTTAGGGGATTCTAGTGCCACATGTAGTAAGGAATAATTAATGTTGTGGATAACTCTATTTTAGATTCTAATGACTCATGTCAACACCACCACTAACTTAAATTAAAAGTCAATCTGGTGGCTTTAGTCCAATTCTTTGGGACTTAAACTTACTTTTTGGCTAACAAATCAGAATGTCTAAACCTCTATGATATCATTACCATCAATAAAAGCAACTATCATAACGTCTTATGGCAAATGCCCTAGCAACACAACTAATACATGAGTATACCATATCCATTTTCAACAGTATATCAAATAATCACAATATACCAAGTATTATCAGTTATACAAGTTTTTAATGAGAGAGTAAATACCATACTTCCTACATGCATGTACATAAGAGCATAGGTAAATATACATTGTAACCTTGTAGCTATACACTTAAAAAAGGGTTGTGTCATTGCAATGAAGCCTTGTGTCCATAATAGAGATATCAATCAAAAGTCAAACCTATAGTATATATCTCAATATGTATTAAACCAATAAAGAGTTAAAGGTAGCTTATACATATATAGTTAGACTATAGTTTTTTGTAGTACTTCGTATTGAGTTTATAGCATTCAGTATTGAGTTTTATATAATTCAGTATTGCAATTCAGTGTATCGTTCTTTAGTATAACCATGGTAACCAAGACCTCAGTTGAAAATGACACAATCCATTTTAAGTGTAACACCTGGACATTTTTGATAAGTTGTAATATAATATAAGATAATGGTAGCCCTAGTTATGTGAGTTTCGTGTATCTTTAGTGTACCAACAAACTCTTACAAAGGAATGTATAGTGGCTAATATGACTTCACAAATTGTAAAGACAATTATCAGCAATTACTTTATACATAGATTAAGCTATAGAGTTTCGGTGTTACATTATCTCTAATGTATAACAGAGTACATACAGACACAATTAACATATGAAGGAACACATGTGGACTCTCAGAAATTATAAACATTACTAGTAACATAGTAAATGTAACTTGATGATTATATAAAATTGACAAAAAAATAGTTATTATAGAAGAAACTAAGTTAGAATAATTTTGTTTAGTTCTATCTATTTACTTCTTGATAAACTTGCTATATATTAACTTAAACAGTATATCAACCTACTTTATTCACTTGTTATTTTATATCACATGCATAGATATTTTTGTAATGTCGCCCATAAATGAGTCCTGTACAGTTAGTATTTATTTTGTTAATAGTATACATATTTTAGAAATATTATATTTTATAATCTGACAAGCTTACCTATATTTAGTCTACCACACAATCATACTTTAAATCAATTAATTGTTAGAACTACAATCACAAATGGGCTATAGTAAACAAGTGTCACTTAACAATTCACTGAGACTTATTGCATGTACATATTGAGGTAAGTTAATATCTTATCTTACAAGTGTCTGATAAATATATCCTCAACGAGATTAACACTTTTAGTAGTAGAAAGTTAGTGTAGTTAGTGAAAACATAACATCGTTAACTAACTCATTGCATGTGAATATTCATTTATATCGTTGGCATTATAAAATAGAACGAAATGTAGATAAAAATTTAATACTACTGTTATCATAACTTCGAAGGAATAGTCCTAGTAGTGCAATTATGGCAATGAGTAACTTCTAATAGTATGAATTCACAAACAGATCTTCCAAGTAATTCGCAAACCAGGAAAATAGTCCATTACATTACAATTAATTAACATGGAGAAATTAAAGTTCTGGCTCATTGGTATCTCTCAGAGCCAAGATATGTTCTTTTGTTTATGTTAATAAATATTAAAATAAGGCCAGTGTTTACATGTAAATTATTACGCACATAGATATTTAATCAGAGCTGTAAAGTTAGGGTTTGAAAATATCTCATTGAAATTAGGTTCTGATAGTTTTTTTAAAAAAATAGAGCCTTAGGGTTGTTCCACTAAAAATTGAAATGTGGCCTTTTCTTACGCTAATAAAGACTTAAGTAAGTTGGCTATATAGTGCCAATACTATAATGTTTGAAAAATCAACTACATGTTGTTTATATTATAAACACAGCACATGTTTATATCTGGGTAATTCCTGTAGCACATGTAATGGCAGTGTAATAGCAAAATGAAGGGCAACAGTGAGCTTCATAACTAAAGTTCAGTTATTTCCAATAAATGGGTTTAAATACTACAACAGGTGTACATTGGCTATGTTAAACAAATTATAGTAAGTTCTATTAGTCATAACATGTGGGAGAGATGTTTTTTTATAGTAGAAAGCCTACAATAGATATTAAGGTTTATCACTAAATTCATTTTAGAGTCATCCTTGTACTATGGGGAGATGATAAGACTAGGTCATTGAAATATTAGGTTTCCTGAATTGATAGTATGTTGACTTAACACACATGTTTATTTTCAACCAAACCAGAGACTTACCAAATTGATAATGCACTAATATAATATGGCAAATGACAAGTATAATGTAAAACCACAATATGTTGACATGTACTTCTAGTTCCTGTGGCAATGTACCCTAAGTGATTCAACTTCAATAAAATCATTTTATATGGTCATTTAATGATATCTTATGCAGTGAAAAGGTAAATGAATAGATTCTATATTTAAATCTATTAGTTTTTAATGATAGTCATAAACTAGTAGACTTAAGTTGTTATGAAAGAGCCATAAAAAAATATAGAGGCAAACATGTCTATGGTTCCTACTTGATATAACAATTATGTATAAACTATTACTTCTTATGTTATTTTATACAACACAAAGTAACTTTCAAGTTTCTTTAATTGTGCAAAGGTCATTTTTTGTTAAGTAATTTTAATATTATAAACAACAGGAATTTGGTAGTTTAGTAAAAAGGTCATATAAAGGACAATGATGTCATCAGATTAAAATTTCAACTAAACTCAATTAAACTGTAGCTATAGTCTTATCCCAAGACGTCCACTTGCTAATCATTAGTGAATGGATGTCTGGGAACGAGACTACTACCTATAACTAATCATTAAGGAAGAAGGATACAAACATGGCTTTAAAGATGTTATTTGAGGCATAATAAAGTCTATTATATAAGGATCATCGAAATACCCTTACCTCAGCAAAAGTGTGATCACATCTAGACAACTAGTTGTGTAAATGTAACTATTATGCTAATAGTATTTTTAAATAAGAAGGGCACTCAAAAGTTTATCATATCACTGGTATATAAATAGGGCAGTTTAGTGACTTCAATAGGCAATGACTCGACACAGTGTTGTGACAAATTCATTTATCATTACTTTTATTTAATAATAATTACTAAAACAAAATTAAATTATAAATTAAGGAAATGTTACTGCTCAAGTTATATGTTTGATCTTTTATCTCTATTACTTGTATAATGGCAATGTCTAGATTAGTATCTAGTAGATGATTGAGCAAGTATGTATAGTATTTAGACAACTTAAGGACAATGATACTTTACTTACCAAAAACCTCATATTAAAGCATTATATATAGACTCTAATATACATGACTACAGGTTACCTTATCTGTTTTTTTGTCTTTATGTAAAGCTCTTTTCCATAGACCCATTACTGTTTTCAAATGGCTAGTCACACCTACATCACATGATACTTGATAGTTATAACTTTTTAAGTTAGTTTAACTTCATATATAAACAGGGAAATTGTAGATCATTAAATCATGTAAACATTAACAATATTCCATAGTATATAATACCAATGTAATAGATGGAAAGATTCAAGTTACTAAATACAATGACTCCATGTCTGAATGAAAAGTTTAGAGTTGTTTGAAATGCTGCTAGTTTTCATGAAGCCATTATCACTATTTTATCATATCGCACTCCATGTATGTCTCTCTTTAATACATTCATTGGTAGGTCTCGGTCTTTGTCTCACTAGCCTTTCTTATCTTTTACCTATACTGTCTGCTTGTATTCATTCTATTGGTCTCTGTCTGTCTTTAGCAAGTCTCAATTTTTCTCTGTTTCTCTTTGTTTATTTCATCATTGTCTTTTGTTAGCAAGCCTTTCTTGTCTTCCTTCAAATGCTCCTGCTTCTCTTTATTCTCTTTGTCTTTCTCTGTCTCTCACAAACCTTTTTCCCTAGCTTCTGCTCCCTTAACTTTGTCCTCTCATTGACAATCCTTTCTTGTCTTCCTTCAAATGCTCCTGCTTCTCTTTATTCTCTTTGTCTTTCTCTGTCTCTCACAACCTTTTTCCCTAGCTTCTGCTCCCTTAACTTGTCTCTCATTGACAATCCTTTCTTGTCTTCCTTCAAATGCTCCTGCTTCTCTTTATTCTCTTTGTCTTTCTCTGTCTCTCACAAACCTTTTTCCCTACCTTCTGCTCCCTTAACTTTGTCTCTCATGACAATCCTTTCTTGTCTTCCTTCAAATGCTCCTGCTTCTCTTATTCTCTTTGTCTTTCTCTGTCTCACAACAAGCCTTTTTCCTAGTCTTCTGCTCCCTTAACTTTGTCTCTCATTGAAATCTTTCTTGTCTTCCTTCAAACCTTCTGCTCCCTTAACTTGTCTCTCATTGACAATCCTTTCTTGTCTTCCTTGCAGTGACTCTTCTTCTTTTTGTTCTCTTTGTCTTTCTCGTCTCTCACAAACTTTTTCACCTAGCTTCTGCTCTCCTTAACTTTGTCTCTCATTGACAATCCTTTCTTGTCTTCCTTCAAATGTCCTGCTTCTTTACTCTTTGTCTTTCTCTGTCTCTCACAAACCTTTTTCCCTAACTCCCTTAACTTTTGTCTCTCATTGACAATCCTTTCTTGTCTTCCTTCAAATGCTCCTGCTTCTCTTTATTCTCTTTGTCTTTCTCTGTCCCCACAAACCTTTTTCCCTGAAGCTTCTGCTCCCCCTTAACTTGTCTCTCATTGACAATCCTTTCTTGTGCTCCTTCAAAGTGCTCTGCTTCTCTTTATTCTCTTTGTCTTTCTCTGTCTCTCACAAACCTTTTCTCCTACCTTCTGCTCCCTTAACTTTGTCTCTCATTGACAATCCTTTCTTGTTTTCCTTCAAATGCTCCTGTTCTCTTTATTCTCTTTGTCTTTCTCTGTCTCTCACAAGCCTTTTTCCCTAGCTTCTGCCCCCCTTAACTTTGTCTCTCATTGACAATCCTTTTCTTGTCTCCTTCAAATGCTCCTGCTTCTCTTTATTCTCTTTGTCTTTCTCTGTCTCTCACAAACCTTTTTCCCTATTCTGCTCCCTTAACTTTGTCTTTGACAATCCTTTCTTGTCTTCCTTCAAATGCTCCTGCTTCTCATTTATTCTCTTTGTCTTTCTCTGTCTCTCACAAGCCTTTTTCCCTAGCTTCTGCTCCCTTAACTTTGTCTCTCATTGACAATCCTTCTAGGTCTTCCTTCAAATGCTCCTGCCTTCTCTTTATTCTCTTTGTCTTTCTCTGTCTCTCACAAACCTTTTCCCTACCTTAATGCTCCCTTAACTTTTGTCTCTCATTGACAATCCTTTTCTTGTCTTCCTTCAAATGCTCATGCTTCTCTTTATTCTCTTTGTCTTTTTCTGTCTTCACAAGTCTTTTTCCCTAGCTTCTGCTCCCTTAACTTTGTCTCTCATTGACAATCCTTTCTTGTCTTCCTTCAAATGCTCCTGCTTCTCTTTATTCTCTTTGTCTTTCTCTTCTCTCACAAACCTTTTTCCCTAGCTTCTGCTTCCCTTAACTTTGTCTCTATTTGACAATCTTTCTTGTCTTCCTTCATATTATCTCCTGCTTCTCTTTATTCTCTTTGTCGTTCTCTGTCTCTCACAAACCTTTTTTCCCTAGCTTCTGCTCCTTAACTTTGTCTCTCATTGACAATCCTTTCTTGTCTTCCTTCAAATGCTCCTGCTTCTCTTTATTCTCTTTGTCTTTTTCTGTCTCTCACAAGCTTTTTCCCTAGCTTCTGCTCCCTTAACTTTGTCTCTCATTGACAATCCTTTCTTGTCTGTTTCAAATGACTCCCTGCTTCTCTTTATTCTCTTTGTCTTTCTCTGTCTCTCACAGCCTTTTCCCTAGCTTCTGCTCCCTTAACTTTGACTCATTGACAATCCAATCTTGTCTTCCTTCAAATTTATCCTGCTTCCGCTTCTAGTTATTCTCTTTGTCTGATTCTGTCTCTCACAAACCTTTTTCCCTAGTTCTGCTCCCTTAACTTTGTCTCTCATTGACAATCCTAATTGTCTTCCTTCTACTATATAAGATTACTCTTCTCTGTCTATAATTGTGAGTCTTTCCTCCGTTTCTTTAAAAACCTTTTTTTTGTTTCTCTTCTTTTAGTCTTCTCATTGTTTTTGCAGTAATGGTATCTGCAGCTAGTTGTCATAATAATCGTATGGGATTTGGACCATAATATAGTATATATGATGATGCACACACATCCTTTGGATGTCCTCCTGGGGACAAACAGCCACGTAGACAGACAGATTTTAACTACCATCAAGTGTTTGGCTCACTCACTTTTGGCCAACAAAATGTCAGTGAAGCTCTGATATTAACTTACGTAACAATCAAGTCGTGTCATGACTATGTGTCTTTGTTTGTAATCAGTTCTATTATTATTCCCTGTACCACTATAAATGTAAGGCTCCTTTCTTTTATGATCAGTGTTACTGGTTTCATTCAAAGATTCACTTGGTCAGCAGAGCAGACAACTGCAAAAGAGATTGGTCCTTGTCCTATATGGTAGCAGCAGGTTGACAAAGATCCTATTGATGAAATGTTGTTGACAATTTAATGATCTCTGAAGATTTTGTTATGGTAATGATGTGTTTGGTGAGGACAACCTCTTGACTAAAGTAAAAGATACTTTAGATAATATAGGAGGTTTTTCACTCCTGACTGTTTTTTAACCCGTTTCAAGTGTTACAAATGATACATTTATTATATTACCTCATATGATTACTTATATGGTAATTACCATATAAGGTAATTGGTAAATGTATCAATTTGTACAAATTGATACAAGGTGTACTATTAATTTTTATGAAGACAACCATTCTTACAGCTGGTCATTGTGTACACTGAGAAAGTAACAATTTTGGGTCAAAGGTCTTGACTTCCATAATGCAAAGGACTGTGATCTCCAAAATGGGATTGCTTATTTGAGAGCTGAGACACTTTGTCACATTAGGTTGATGAATGTAGACACTGGCTGAATATGAGATAAAGTTCAAATACACTGTCTAGGAACAGAAGCAAGTAAATGCTGACTCTCTTTGTCATTATTCATGTAAACAATGTCATCAGGAAGACATTGATGAACAAGAACCTTACATACTTTGAATATTTACATGCTCCACCCTCCACTGATATTATTAACCAGGTGACAGATCTAAATAATTGGAAATGTTCTTAATACTCCCCTCTAGCATTTTTTTGATGCATTATAATTGCTTGTTTGTTACCACTTTAAAAAACTGACTGGTTAATTTAATTTTAGCATGGCTATAAAGATTTGATCATGATAATAAATTATTGATGGTTTAGTGAAAAATCAACTTTTTATACTGTTTTTTTTATTATTGATGTACTATGAGATTGAATACATTAGAAATGTTTAGTCAATATGGTAATACATTAGGAATAATAACAATGACATTTACTTCCCTGTTATACATACATTCAAGCTATATAACTATTTATTTGTTAAGTCAAGTAATCATTTTCAACAGAGTATATTAAAAGGAAAAAGAGAGTGCAGGAGAATGGAAGACCAAAAGAGAGACATCTGAGGAAGATGCTCTATTTTTATTTTCTTCCCGCATTCAAACTTTTTGAGTTCAATCTTGCAAAATTACTTGATTATTTAATTCATCATGGTCAAAAGTCATTTCCAAAAAAAAGCTTGCCCTGGGCCTTCCTGTTGACATAGCAGACATAACTGTAGTTTCAATTCTTGACTTCTTACTTGCTCATTGATTCATGGCCTGCACATGGTTGTATTTTTGCATTGTGATAGCTTATTATATAGCCAAGGTGAATTGGAATAATGTGGTTGTATTGAATAGTGCTATCTGTAGTTATCAGTTAACTTATCCACTTAAAATAGCTTTTTTGTCATTTCAACCATTGTCTTTGTTACCGAGTTTGTTTCATCAATATGAGTAAATCCAATATTGAGTTACCTCAAAAAGTGGTCTAACTCATTATATTAAAGCCAATTTAAGCCAATAATGTACTCTCTGTAGTTTATGTCCAATAACTGAAACTATATGAATGAGAGAGAGATACTATTTCAACTTAAAATAACTAGGTTAATTCAGTTGAAATAGTAGTATTTTTATAGCTTAAATTGAAGCCATGATTCAATGCTGGGTTTTATCTACTGTGGGGGAAGCTTCCCCCCCAAAACTCAGTAACTTCCCCCACCAAAAAAAAATTACAGTGATTTAGTAGCATGAAATTAATAAAAAGAAGGTTTGAGAAGTGGGATGAGAGAAGAAACATTAGAGCATGCAATGAGAATATGTATTTTGAAGGAGCTGAGCATTTAACAGATGAAACACTGGAAGAGATTATCGAAAATTGCAAAAAAGTCAAGAAATAAAAATAGCCCTGTAATTAATAATTATTATTTATTCTCTTTAGTTATTCGCAACATATTTTAATAAAGCTAAAAAGTGCATTGGAAGTCAACCTTCTCTCCCCCCCCCCCCCCCCCCCCCCAAAGAAAAATTCTAGGTAGAACAGTAAATTACTATAGCAAAGCGGGTATAAAAGAAATACGTTTGTAGATGCAACTAGTTGGTTTTATGAGTTACACTAATTTTGGCCTTCTAGCAACTTAGATTTAGTTTACATCATAATGATAAACGGTGGTAACAAAGACCTCAGTTAAAATGACGAAATGTTTTTTTT
Organism: Gigantopelta aegis; assembly: GCF_016097555.1. NCBI lineage: Eukaryota > Metazoa > Mollusca > Gastropoda > Neomphalida > Peltospiridae > Gigantopelta > Gigantopelta aegis. The sequence continues at coordinate 9,277 of NW_024534832.1, forward strand.
TTCAGCGTCACAGCTAACCTATCACTTACAAGTGGTTTATCTTTTGTGCAGCTATGACATGTATTTATTGAGTACAGGAGTCTATTGTTTTAGTTCAGTACTAACTATAATAGTTAATTATAGTTAGTTTTTTTGTCATTATTGCATAATTTTATACACAGTAAAAATTAACATGTCATTTTAATAATTGCTTTGTACATTACATGGGTGGATTACTATGGAATGTAGAATTTATGTTAATTACTCATTGTATAATTTGTTGGTATGTACCACTATAACATACCAACAAATTACATAGTGAGCAATTCTCAAGAATTCTCTATTTCCATAATAATCCATCCATGTACTGTACAAAGCAATTGTTTTAAAATATTAATTTTTACAGTGATATAATTAGTTATAGTTAGTTAATTAAAAGTGAAATAGGCTAAACTAAAAGGGGTTTTTAGTTATAGCTAACTAAAACATCACTATTTCACAAGAAACTTCATAAGGTCCACCCTCAAAAACATGAAGTAAGTATAGTTTAAAACATATACAAATTTCAGTTGTACTTGAATGTATGTCACAGAGATTACACCAAACCTAGAAGGCTTATGGTAAAGGTCAATGACATGTACAAATGGCCAATCACTCTATGATATGGTAACAACAAATAGGCATACATTATATTGTTAAAGGTGCTAGAGATCTAGCACTATCTGCAGGAACAGATAAGCAGCAACCAATGTGTTATCCAACAGACTTCATGAAAACAATAACTGCTGTAAAGTGTGGCCAATCTACATTTCTGAATGCATTGCAGACTGCTTTAATTTGAGTTTTCCTATTCCAGCGTAAAATTTAGGGCCTTTTTATATATATTTAAAAGTATTGCAGAATTACAGATTTATTGATTTTAGAAATGCAGATTTACTGATAACAAACTTAGACAAACATTGCTATGTAGATAGTGAATAGTGAGGCCAATTGAACCTTAGGGCCACTTTGTCTGCTATCTTTGACCACACCCACTTATCTTGTAGTTCAGCAATAGAAACCCCCAATGAAAACAAACATACCTTTATAGTTAGCATGTGGTACAAAATAATATTAGGACCACCTGATGGATGCTGTAATATGAAGGGAAAATCATAAAATTTTATTAGCCTGAACTACATATCATGTTAGCTTTGTCAAACTATTATGAGTCCAATATTATAGTGACTGCTTAATTTTCATGTTAATTTTTCTATTCTGAATACTTTTATTGATAAGAAAGCTTATGATATGCTTACATCATATATGCTTACATATGGATGCAACGAGTGTCTTCCTAGCATATCTTGAATAAACATTTGTAAAATTAAAATAACTTATGGCCCATAGCCCTGAATGCAAAGCACTTGTTACATGCATTACTATGACTTCTTTATGCTATAAAAGTGAGGCATTTGCAGCTTTACTGCAGACAAATCCAGCAAACCAGATTTAGTCTCTTTTTGTGGGATTTACAATGCAAAGTGCTCTCCTTTTCATTGCATGCTTTTGCATGCTAGCTGCTTATGCAGATGATGCAACTAAAGGACGAAAGATAACCTTTTCCAACATAAAAGACATCACCCATGAAATTGTGAAATTCAATGAAAATAACCCAAAAGAAGGCACAGCTGAAGATTTCCAAGCTCAACGATGGGTGTCAGTTACTAGCGATGGATGGGAAACAATGGGAACTTTAAAAGAAGTGATGGACAAGATGGCTGTACAAACGGAAGAAAAAAGTGATGACCCTTCTCATCCTCATCCTCTTGTTTCTGAAGACCCTTCTCATCCTCATCCTTTTGTTTCTGAAAGACCCTAGCACTAACGAAGATACAGATACTCTAGATTCTGAAGGTCCTAGTATTAGTCCTGTAACACTGAAGAGGAAGGTCCTAGTCTTCCTGGTAATACTGAAGAGGAAGGTCCTAGTCTTCCTGGTAATACTGAAGAGGAAGATGTTTTTAGTGAGGAAGATCCTGGTGAGAATGAGAGTGTGGAACACTGATGATCTAGAAGATGTTCTTGAGGAAGCACATAATATTAAGAAACGAACAATTGGAGTTATTCCACCTGATACTCGTGTAAGAGTACCACATTCTTATCTTATAAGTTATCCTTGGAGGACAATGGGTAGAATTGATATTGGCTGCACCGGAACATTCGTTCGTGGCAGGACCATCCTCACAGCTGGTCACTGTGTACATAGAGGTAATAACAGTCCAAGTGGATGGTACAGCCGTCTACAATTTCGTCGTCAAAAGAATTGTGACCCAAACAGAGGAGTTTACTACAACTGCATCGAGCTGTCACCTATTATGGATGGTATCGTTACCGTTATCAACATTATGATGTTGCAATAATAATCACATATACTTATTATAACAACTGGATGGCCTTTGGATGGCGCTACCCAATGCCAAGGTACTACATTTATATAAATGGTTATCCTGGTGACAAACCAGGAAGGTGTATGTGGCACTCTAACTGCCGAATATCTGGTTTCTTCAACTGTGGACGAATGATGAAATTCCCATGCGATATAGCTGGTGGAACAAGTGGTGCTGGTTGCCTATGCTTACTTCCGTTACGGTCGTACTAAACGTATCATATATGGTATTGTCGCATATGCTTACTACAGAGGAACTACCACACTTTTTAATGGAGGACCTCTTATCACACGTTCAGTTTTTAATCACCTCCAAAGCTGGATCCGTTACTATCGTGGTTATTAAATGTCTAATATTGGCATTGAACTCAATTAGGCCTAGTGTATAACATCACAATTACAATGTTGTTTTACACCATTTTTATTATTGGTAGTTTCCTTTTTTTCATGTAGTGGAATTTTTGCATTCTGATATGTTTTCAAAAAAGTTCATTCTTAAGACAACTTCCAATATAGTACAAACTAAGTATATTTTGTAAATATGTGATGTAAAAAAAAGAGAGATAGTAACTGGAACAAGATGCACTTGTAAGGTTCACACAAGTGCAAGAACTTGGTCTACTATTAACATCTACTGTTGCAGACAGAGATGGTTCTAACTTCTTGTAGGCAAGTATAGTTACTTGTGAGGACTACGTATACTGACAAACCCAACTCTACTTCAATGTTCATCATATTAACTATCAATAAAAAAGGTATCAATAAAAACAGTTAGTACAGAGTTATTTAGCAAACAAATAATTGTTTAAAGCTGTAGAAGTTGTCTGGTTGAATAAACGGATTTGTTTGTTCTTTCTCAAAATCTTTGTATGTTCTCTCTCAAGTGATTTGCAGTGACACATTTACAGTAGGCTTTCTAAGTAAATGAAAGAGTAATAAAGGTTGTATAATCCTAAGAATATTGGTCATGTCAAAATAATTACTACTATAGTCAGTCAATTAGATACATCAGTATTGCCATAACATATAAACCATTAAGTGTGTGGTCTATTGTCTTTCTTTCCTGTTAAATTTACAAACTTTAATGAACAAACACGACAACACCTTATTTAGTTAAGCTATAATACAATGTTTCATTATTATAAAGAAAATATAGTAATTTGATTGTTTGGAAGACAGTGGAACAAATCAATATTGGTTGCACGGGAACCTTCATTTGTAAAAAGACTATCATTACAGCTGGTCACTGTGTAATAAGTATAACAACAGTCAATGACTACATTTAGAGGATTTTAGTAACTTCAATGAGGAAGTGTAACTCTCACTTTAAAACTGACAAAGAGAGGCAAACCGCACAATAGCAAGACTTGGAAGCTTACTAATATGAACATTGTTAGCAACACAACAAGCTGACATATGACATATTTGATAATATTAGAGAAGACTCTTAATTCTCAAAGTTATTGATTAGGAAAAGATGTTGTTTTAACCAACTCATGGATGCATGGATACAAAATACATTAAACTATTAACAGCATATGTGGTATTCAATGTCAGGTCGTATCCATTATAACAATGTATTTAAAGGTAGACCTTATAATAGCAAATGCACTCTTTGATGACTCAAACGATTATGTATTGACCAAATACAACACATGCTAATGTATGGTAAGGTCTAATTATTATGTGTAAATGTTCATTAAAGGTAGTAAGCCAAATATTATAAAGGTAATTTGTACATGTATAGTCAAGTAACCACAATTGTATTAGGGAAAGAAGCCTAACTTGTTTTGGTGGTTACACTGAAATAATTGTTAGTGATGTTTAGGGGATTCTAGTGCCACATGTAGTAGGAAATAATTAATGTTGTGGATAACTCTATTTAGATTCTAATGACTTATGTCAACACCCACTAACTTAAATTAAAAGTCATCTGGTGGCTTTAGTCCAATTCTTTGGGAATTAAACTACTTTTTAGCTAACAAATCAGAATGTTTGAAATCTATGATATCATTACCATCAATAAAACAACTATGCATAACGTCTTATGGCAAATGCCATAGCAACACAACTAATACATGAGTATACCATATCCACTTTCAACAGTATATCAAATAATCACAATATACCAAGTATCTATCAGTTACAAGGTTTTAATGAGAGAGTAAATACCATACTTCCTACATGTACATAAGAGCATAGGTAAATATACATTGTACCTTGTAGCTATACACTTAAAAAAGTGTTGTGTCATTGCAATTGAAGAATTGGTGTCCATAATAGAGATATCAAAAAGCCAAACCTATAGTATATATCTCAATATGTATTAAACCAACTAAGAGTTAAAGGTAGCTTTATACATATATAGTTAGACTATAGTTTTGACTTTGTAGTAATTCAGTATTGAGTTTAATAATTCAGTATTGAGTTTATATAATTCAGTATTGAGTTCAGTGTATCTTTAGTATATAACCATGGTAACCAAGGCCTCAGTTGAAAATGACACAATCCATTTTTAAGTGTAACACCTGGACATTTTTATAAGTGTAATATAATATAAGATAAAGGTAGCCCTAGTTATATGAGTTCAGTGTGTCTTTAGTGTACCAACTAAACTCTTACAAAGGAATGTATAGTGACTAATATGACTTCACAAATTGTAAAGACAATTATCAGCAATTACTTTATACATAGTGATTAAGCTATAGAGTTTCGTGTTACATTACCTCTAATGTATAACAGAGTACATACAGACACAAATTAAACATATGAAGGAACACATGTGGATTCTCAGAATAATTAAAACATTACTAGTAACATAGTAAATGTAACATGATGATTATATAAAATGAACAAAATAGTTATCATGGAAGAAACTAAGTTATATAATATGTTTAGGCATTAGTTCTAGTCTATATACTACTCTAATAAACTATGCTATATATTAACTTAACAGTATAATATACCTACTTTAGTTCACTTGCCTTGTACTCAAAGTATATCACTATGCATAGATTTTGTACCACATGTTAACCATAATATGAGTGCATGTACAATTAGCATTTGTTTTGTTTATAGTATACTATTTTTCTCATTTTAAATATTATATTTTATAATCTGACAAGCTTACCTATATTTAGTCTACCACAAATCATACTTTAAATCAATTAATTGTTAGAACTACAATCACAAATGGCTATAGTAAACAAGTGTCACTTAACAATTCACTGAGACTTATTGCATGTACATATTGAGGTAAGTTAATATCTTTATCTTACAAGTGTCTGATAAATATATCCTCAACGAGATTAACACTT
>NW_024534832.1:22500-44963 GCF_016097555.1 Gigantopelta aegis
TTGAATAGTGCATCTTTAGTTATCAGTTAACTTATCCTCCTAAAATAGCTTTTTGTCTTTCAACCATATGTCTTTGTTACTAGAGTTTCATCAATATGATGTAAACCAATATTGATTACCTCAAAAAGTGGTCTAACTCATATGTATAAAGCCCAAATTAAAACCATAATGTACTCTCTGTAGTTTTGTCCAATAACTGAAACTATATGAATGAGAGAGATGTACTATTTCAACTTAACTAACTAGTTAATCAGTTGAATAGTATCTGCTTATAGCTTAAATTGAAGCCATGATTCAATTGCTGGTTTTACTCTACTGTGGGTGAAGCTTCCCCCCCCCAACCTCAGTAACTTCCCCCCACCAAAAAAAAATTACAGTGATTTAGTAGCATGAAATTAATAAAAAGAAGTTGAGAAGTGGGATGAGAGAAAGAAACATTAGAGCATGCAATGAGAATATGTATTTTGAAGGAGCTGAGCATTTAACAAGATGGAAACACTGGAATTGATTATCGAAAATTGCAAAAAGTCAAGAAAATAAAAATAGCCCTGTAATTAATATTATTATTTATTCTCTTTAGTTATTCGCAACATATATTTAATAAAGCTAAAAGTGCATTGGAAGTCAACTTCTCCCCCACCCCCCCCCCCAAAGAAAAATTCTAGGTAGAACACTAAATTACTATAGCAAAACGGGTATAAAAGAAATACGTTTGTAGATGCAACTAGTTGGTTTTTATGAGTTAACACCCTAATTTTGCCTTGTTAGCCAAAAAACTTTAGATTTTAGTTTACATCATAATGATAAACTGTGGTAACAAAGACCTCAGTTAAAATGACGAAATGTTTTTTTCAGCGTCCATGATTCATTGCTGGGTTTTATCTACTGTGGGGGAAGCTTCCCCCCAAACCAGTAACTTCCCCCCCCAAAAAAAAATTACAGTGATTAGTAGCCTGAAATTAATAAAAGAAGGTTGAGAAGTGGGATGAGAGAAGAAACATTAGAGCATGCAATGAGAATATGTTATTTGAAGGAGCTGAGCATGTAAAAGATGAAAACACTGAATTGATTATCGAAAATTGCAAAAAGTCAAGAAATAAAAAATAGCCCTGTAATTAATAATTCTTATTTATTCTCTTTAGTTATTCGCAACATATATTTAATAAAAGCTAAAAGTGCAATGGAAGTCAACTTTTCCCCCCCCCCCCCCAAAAGAAAATTCTAGGTAGAACACGAAATTACTATAGCAAAGCGGGTATATAAAGAAATACGTTTGTAGATGCCAACTAGTGGGTTTATGAGTTACACTAATTTTGGCCTTGTAGCAACTTAGATTTAGTTTAGCATCATAATGATAAACTGTGGAAACAAAGTACCTCAGTTAAAATGACGAAATGTTTTTTTCAGCGTCCATTGATCATTGCTGGGTGTTATCTACTGTGGGGGGAAGCTTCCCCCCCAAACTCAGTAACTTCCCCCCCACAAAAAAAAATTACAGTGATTTAGTAGCATGAAATTATAAAAAGAAGGTTCGAGAAGTGGGATGAGAGAAGAAACATTAGAAAACATGCAATGAGAATATGTATTTTTGAAGGAGCTGAGCATTTAAACAGATGAAACATGGAATTGATTATCGAAAATTGCAAAAAAGTCAAGAAATAAAAAATAGCCCTGAATTAATAATATATTTATTCTCTTTAGTTATTCGCAAATATTATTTAATAAAGCTAAAAGGCATTGGAAGTCAACTTCTCCCCCCCCCCAACACTGAAAAATTTCTAGGTAGAACACTAAATTACTATAGCAAAGAGGGGTATAAAAGAAATACGTTTGTAGATGTAAACTAGTTGGTTTTATGAGTTCACTAATTTTGGCCTTCTAGCAACATGGGATTTAGTTTACATCATAATGATAAACGTGGTAAACAAAGACCTCAGGTAAAATGACGAAATGTTTTTTCAGCGTCACAGCTAACCATCACTTACAAGTGGTTTATCTTTTGTGCAGGCTATGACATGTATTTATTTGAGTACAGGATCCTATTGTTTTAGTTCAGTAATATACTATAATAGTTAATTATAGTTTAGTTTTTTGTCATTATTGCATTAATTTTATTACACAGTAAAATTAACATGTCATTTTAATAATTGCTTTGTACAATGCATGGGTGGATTACTATGGAATGTAGAATTTATGTTAATTACTCATTGTATAATTTGTTGGTATGTACCACTACAACATACCCAACAAATTTTACATAGTGAGCAATTCTCAATGAGTTTCTATATCCATAGTTACATCCATCCCATGGTTATGTACAAAGCAATTGTTAAAAATATTATTTTACAGTGATATAATTTTTAAGTTATAGTTAGTTAATTAAAAGTCACAATAGGCTAACACTAAAGGGGTTTAGTTATGCTAACTAAAACATCAATATTTCACAAGAAACTTCATAAGGTCCACCCTCTAAAACATGAAGTAAGTATAGTTAAAACATATACTAATTTCAGTTGTACTTGGAATGTATGTCACAGAGATTACACCAAACCTAGAAGGGCTTATGGTAAAGTGTCAAGAACATGTGCAATGGCCAATCACACTGTGTGATATGGTAACAACAATAGGCATACATTATATTGTTAAAGGTGCGTAGAGATCTAGCACTATCTGCAGGAAAAGATAAAGCAGCAACCAATGTGTTATCCAACAGACTTCATGAAAACACTAACTGCTGTAAAGTGTAGCCAATCTACATTTCGGAGTGCCATTGCAGACGCTTTAATTTGAGTTTTCCTATTCAGCGGAAATTTAGGGCCTTTTTATATATAGATTAAAAGAGTATTGCCAGAATTACAGATTTATTGATTTTAGAATGCAGATTTACTGATAACAAACTTAGACAAACATTGCTATGTAGATAGTGAATAGTGAGGCTAATTGAACTTAGGGCCATCTTGTCTGCTATCTTTGACCACACCCCAACTTCTCTTGTAGTGCAGCAATAGGAAACCCCAATAGAACAAAACATACCTTTAGAGTTAGCATGGTGGTACAAAAATAATATCAGGACCACCTGATGGATGCCTGTAATATGAAGGGAAAATCATAAAATTTTTATTAGGACTGAACTACATATCATGTTAGCTTTGTCAAAAACATTATTATGAGTCCCCAATTATTATAGTGGCTGCTAAATTTTCAATGTTAATTTTTCTATTCTGAATAGCTTTGAGTTGATAAGAAATCTATGAGTTATCATATATGCTGACCTAGGGATGCAACGAGTGTCTTCCTGCATATCTTGAATAACACATTAGTAAAATTAAAATAACGTATGGGCCCCTAAGCCTAGAATGCAACCACTTGTTACATGCAATACTATGACTTGCTTTAGCTATAAAAGTGAGGAATTGCAGCTGTACTGCAGACAAATTCCAGCAAACCCGATTTAGTCTCTTTTTGTGATTTTACAATGCAACAGTGCTCTCATTTTACACTTGCATGCTTTTGCATGCTAGCTGGCTGATGCAGATGATGCAAACTAAAGGACGAAAGATAACCGTTCCAAAATAAAAGACATCACCCTGAAATTGTGAAATTCAATGAAAAAACCCAAAGAAGGCACAGCTGAAGATTTCCAAGCTCAACGATGGGTCGTCAGTCTACTAGCGAGGGATGGGAAACCAATGGGAACTTTAAACGAAAGTGAGGGACAAGATGGCTGTCCAAACGAGGCCAGAAAAAAAGTGATGGACACTTTTCATCCTCATCCTCTAAAAAGTGATGACCCTTTTCATCCCTCATTCCTTTTGTTTCTGAAGACCTAGCACTAACGAAGATAACGATACTCGAGATTCCTGAGGTCCTAGTAGTAGTCCTGGTAACACTGAAGGGAAGGTACGAGTCGTTCCTGGTAATACTGAAGAGGAAGATGTTTTTAAGGTGAGGGGAGATCCTGGTGAGAATGAGAGTGGTTTGGGAGACACTGATGATCTAGAAGATTTTCTTGAGGAAGCACAATAATATAAGAAAACGAACAATTGGACGTTATTCCACCTGATACTCGTGTAAAAGTATCTCATTATTATATTATAAACGTTATCCATGAGGACAATGGGTTAGAATTGATCTGGCTGCACCGGGAAAAATTAGTTCGGGAGGACCCATCCTCAACGCGAGTCACTGTGTGACATAGATGTAACAAACAGTCCAGTGGATGGTACAGCCGTCTACAATTTCGTCGTGCAAAGAATTACCCAAACAATGGAATTTACTACAACTGGCACCGAGGCTGTCACCTATTATGGTTGGTATCGTTAACGTTATCAACTGATTATGATGTTTGCAATTAATAATCACATAGTGCTTATAAACAACATGGATGGGTTCTTTTGGGATGGCGCTTACCCATGCCAAGGTACTACATTTATATAAATGGTTTATCATGGTGACAAACAGGAAGTGGTATTTTGCACTCATGCTGCAGAATATCCTGGTTCTTCAACTATGGACGAATGATGAAATTTCCCTTGTGGATATAGCTGGTGGAACAAGGTGGTGGTGCTTATGCTTATTTCGGTTAACGTCGTTCCTAATCGTACTCATATATGGTAATTGTCGCATATGCTTACTACACCGAGCGGAACTACCACATTTTTAAAGGAGGACCCCTTATCACACGTTCAGTTTTAAGCACTCAGCTGGGATTTCTATCCTCTAAAATCATGTTCCTATCGTGGTTATAATGCCTAATATGCATCACAACTCAATTAGGCCTAGTTGTATACAGCCACAATTACTTTATGTTGTTGTACCATTTTAATTTATTGGTAGTTTCTTTTTTTCATGTGTGGGATTTGGGCATTTGGATATGTTTTTCAAAAAAGTTTATTCTTAAAGGACACTTCCAATTCATATACAAACGAAGTATATTTTTGTAAATAGTCGATGCAAAAAAGGAGAATAGTTAACTGGAACAAGATGCACTTTGTAAGAGTCATCAGTAATGTGCAAGAACTTGGTCTACTATTAACATCTACTGTTGTGGATAGAGATGGTTTTAACTTCTGTAGAAAGTAATAGTTGATGTACGAGGACCTAAATATACGTGTTACTTTAGAACAAGCCAGCTCTACTTTAATGTAATCATATATTAACCATCACCCAAAAAATTATGCAATAAATACAGTTCGATACACGAAGCATTTAGCAAACAAATAATTATTTACAAGCTACCAAACAAAATTATTTAACTGCTGTAGAATCTGTCTAGTGATATAAACAGATTTGTTGTTGCCTTGCTCAAAAACTTTGTTATGTGTCTCTTCCTCTCAAGTGAGTTGCAGTGACACATGTACAGTAGGGCTTCTGCGGACTAAATGAAAGAGCAATAAAGGTTGTATAATCTATAGAATTTTGGCATTGTAAAAATAGTTACTACTATAGTCAGTGAATTACATACATCAATACTGCCATAACAATAAACAATTAAGCGTGTGGTTCTACTGTCTTTCTTTTCCTGTTAATTAGGCTACAAAATTTAGGAACAAACATTGACCACACTTATTTAGTTTAAGCTCAATACAATGATTCATATTGTAAACTAAAATAAGTAATTTTTATTTTACTTTTTGGTACATATTCTAAGCCAAACATTAAAGATACTTGTAGTAGATCAGATAGAAGCCATATAAACAACTGATTTGTCAATTTAAAATGTGTAAGATTAAAAATAAGTTATAGAAGCTATGTACTATTGAAGTAGGAGGTCCATAGCTCGCAAACCGGAAGGAGGCTGTACAAACCATTCAAAAAGCTATTGTAGCATTAGGCAAACTATAGTAGTCAATCCTGACCTCACTTCGGCACTTAGAGAAATTATGAAATGGTTTAACTAGCTATGAATCGGATTACATACTTTCTTATATGGTCATTCACAAAGGTGTTTTTGGTCATGCTGCAGTATACACTTTTCCAATGGCTATGGAATCATGGCTATTCTCAATTATTCTGGATAGACTAAGAGATCATATTCACATGTAATAGCTGGTCTATTGCACGAGGCAAATCCTGCACATCATTGTATTCTTAGTACATATTAATATTATTGTCTTCTGGAGAAGACTTTCAAAGATACTTGAAAAAACATGATAATACATATAAGGACAAAGATGTTCACACAACTTCCACCAAATATTCAAAGAGTTTCAGGGATAACTTTAATGTCCATAATGTGCAAAAAGAATATTATAGGTGTGTTAATGCTAGCATGTCAGATAAAACACCATAATCACATTAGGGATAATAGTTATGAGTCGGTACATTATTAGAATTTGTCAATAAATTATTTTTAAATGAGTTCATCATAACTTAGAGTGCTGACAAAGCAGTTAACTTTGGGTCATGTGTCTTACCAATAATTTGATCATCTATTGTAAGTTTCTTGAAACTGCACCTGTTTGAATTTTGTTGCTCTGAGATGTCTTAAACAATTGCAATTTCTGCATTAGAATTGCTCTGTGAGTGTCATACTCTACCCTTTCTTGACTTGTGTTGCTTTCAAATTGATAATACAACCTATATGCATTAAAAAACAATAAAAAAAAGAGAGTATTTCAATTTGAGTCAAAATCACCATTGTACACATATATCAAAGTTAGGGTTAAATGTGATCTCTAATTTTTTTTTTATCATTTTTTTAAGGAACCAAAGTGACCAGTGGATGTTCTATACAGTCTTGTGCATATTCTAGACTACTTGACTACTTTCTTATGTGTTACAATGTTTGTGTCTGATATGGCGACCACAAGCGCGTTATAATATAACACACAACATTCTCTAACAATGATATTCACTAACAATAGTGTGTATTTCAGAAGAATTCACCTAGCAATATTAATTATTTGCAAAATGAATAGTTCACATTATTTATTATATACCATTAATTGTACTGTGTCTTTGTCACGATGTTGGACAAGCACATTATGCATATTAAGATATGGAAAAGAGTAAATTGGAACCACACACATTGATTGGAACGTGTCATAACAATAGTGTATCATATTAACAACACTAGTATAATAACTCATTTAAAAATAGTAACACTTTTAAATTAGTTTTATCTTGGATAATGATAGTATTTTTAGTTGGCATAATATGATCATACTATTAATATACTACACATAGATGTGTATTTCTTTAATTAACTAATTATAACACATAGGTAATGTTCACTGGTAGTGGTGTCCTTATATTAAAATAGTATTTTTAAAACTACTGACAGACTACCAACAAACATTTCAATTTAAAGTATCATTATTTTATTTTACTTTTTGACAATTATGGTAATGTGTTTATACATTAAGTGACTTCATATATTCATTTCTTAGGTACGATAAATCTTGCATACTGCTAAAATAGATTGGTTGTTTTTTATCAACTCATTATAGTGCCTACAAAATACATTGAAAGGTATTTATTAACAGCATGTATGGATTTCAATGTCAGGTCTTTTCCACTATAGCAATGTAATATAAAGGTAAACCTTACAAAGCAAATGTCTCTTTGATGATTAAGTGATCGCTTATAGACACTACAGGGGGGTTACATGCACATGTAACATATGGAAAGGTCTTCCAACTACATCTAAATGTCCTTAGAAGGTAGGAAGCCCAATATTGTAATAGTAATATGTACATGTATAGTTAAGTCCAGGAAAGAAGCCTAACTTGTTTGGTGGTCATGCTTAATTTATTATTGTTAGTAATGTGTTAGGGGGAAATATCTGTTAGGAGGAATTTCTAATTCACCACCTGTCTAATTAATGCAGACAAATATGTAATGACTGTTAGTCCCAATTCCTTGGCATTTAAACAATTTTCACTAAGAAATTGAACTGCTATGTATCATTAGCCCGATCAATTCCCATCAATAACAAACGATTATACTTTCACTTATGGCAAATAACACAAGTAACACATTCTAGATACTTACATTCTAGACATATATCCATTTTTTCAGTGGTATATCAAGTAATCACATAAACTGGTATGTGCAAGTATAAGGTTTTAGTAAGTGAGTGTCACTTAAAAAATATTGCTTTCAAATGCCATACTTGTTACATAAACAAAACGAACATTAGGTAATATGACATTTTAGCATCAAGTATATACTTACGAAGTCATTGTGTCATTTCAACATGAACCCTTATTGACTACCATAATATTAATTATCCAAAAAGACAAACTCTTCTATTTAATCCGCCGTATTACGCTAATCTAAGAGCTAAAAAGCAGTTTATTGCCCTCCCCCCCCCCCCGAAGACATGATCATAGATCCTGTTTCTCACAACTCGACTAACCCCTAAGAATTGGTACCTCCTCTGTGTGCGTCAGGTAGGCCTAAGCTAAGCATATGGTTCTAGAGAAACCCAGTGGCCCTAGTTATAGGGAGTTCAGTGTAACTTTAGTATCCCCCCTAAACTCTTACAAAGGAATGTATAGTGACTAATATGACTTCCCAAAATTTGACCCCACAAAGAACAATGACCGGCACTTACATTATACATAATGATGCCCCATAGCCCCTTCCCATAGAGTTTCCTCGATGTTACATTATCTCTAATGTCACACACCCCCCTAATAGACCCCCACCAATACAGACACAAATAACATATGAAGGCGTCCCTCCCCCCGCCCCCCCACACGGCCGGCACACATGTGGATTCCTCAGAATATTCTCCCCCCCCCCCGAGCCATTACTAGTAAAATATTAAATGTAACATGTGCCCTGATTACCCCAAATGACCCCCCAACCATGAACTAAATGGTTTTTTATAGAAGAACAGTAAGTTATTGTATATGTTTAGGCCACCCACTTAGTCCCTATTGTTCTACAATAACTACTTGATACTCTAACACAAACCCCTGCTAAAAAATATTAGCTCAACACCACACCAATAACCTACTTTAGTTCATTGCCGTTGTACTCAAAGTATACCCACGTATGCATAGATATTTTGTGTGCCACATTTCAACCATACATAAACAAGGAACACGAGAGTGCATGTACATTAGCATTTGTTTTTTATAGTCACATATTTTCCTCATTTTAAGATATTATATTTTACAATGTTGTCAAGCTTACCTATTAGCTAAAAAGTCTACCATAAATCATGCAGAAAACTTTAAAACACAATAATGCTTAGAACAACAATTACATAGTAGGACAGTATCACTTAGAAATTCAACTAGACTTTATTATATGTACATATTATTGACTCAGTTAATATTCTTATCTACAAATGTCTATATAAACATCCTCAATAACATTAACACTTGTAATGAAAGTAGTATATTTAGTTAAAAACATCATCTTGTTTACTACCTAGTTAAAATGTGAATAAATACTTTTACTATTGGCATTACAATACTAAGTGAATATATATTAATAGTCCATTATTCATAACTTAAAAATTCTGGTAATAAAACTTCCATGGAAAGGCAACCCTAGTTGTGAGTAGTGGCACTGATCTTTCACTAAAGCAATTATGGTTGAATGATTCTAATAGTGTGAATTCACCCACAGAGGGCCTTTCAAGAATTTAGAGATACAATACTAGACCTCACAAACCAGGAAAAGACAGGTGGCTCATTATAGAACAAGTAATACACCATAGGAAATTAAAGCTGTGATCCTTTCAGGGCCAAGATATTTTCATTTGTCTACGTTAATAAATATTATATATAAAGGAATTGTTACAATGTTGTAATGTATAGATATAAGATGCTTAAACAGAACAGTGAATTTAGAGTTTTGAAAAATCTCTCATTGAAATTATGTACGATAATTTTTAAGAACTTATAATCTATATATTCTCAATTAAGGGTTGTCTTGCTAAAAAATTGAAAATGTGGTCTATTCTTGTACTAATAGACTTAAGTAAATTGGCTATATAGTTCAAGTACTATAACATTTGAAAGAAAACCCTAACATTGCTTATATAATACCATAATATAGCACGTGTGCATATGAAGTAACCTTATATAAATGATTGCTTATTATGGTCTAATGGCAGAAAAATGTAGAACAACAATGAGTTTTCATATCTGAAACAATTCTGATAATGGTCTGTGGTATACCAATTCTAGCAAGGAACTGTTTAGATGTAACAACAAATTACTCCATCAATTTGTGAGACAGACATTTTTTTATAGAAAGCCTACAATAGGTTTATAACTCATTCATTTTAGGCCATGCTTGTACTATGAGGAGACTCTATGCATAGGCATATCTAGGATTAGTGGAATAGTAGGGCTCACTAATATTCATATTTAATAACTACTGATTAATTACTATTACTTCTAGTTATAACAAAGGTATTTTAGTGTTCTTGTGTACTTGTGCAAATTAAATAACTAAAGAATTTATAATCTGAAACAGACTGGATTTTAGCTTCACACCTAACTACAAGCAATAGTTTATCTAGTGACTCATACGTGGTGACTGTGATAATGATTTACTATTATTAGTATCACTCTCAATAACCTTGCTGTCGCTAACTTCAAGTTCAACATCAACTGAATAAATTGAATCTACTGATTCAACTCTAGAACTCTTACTGTTTCCAACCCAAATCCATAATTGTAGCTCTATGTTTCATTGTTGTACCAGTAATAGTCAGTTGGTTAAACACACCCATGTGGTTTAATTTCTGTAAGTGGATAGAGCTGTGAAGTATTATGTAAACTATTTAATTAAACAGTGCTGTGAAGGTATGAAGTATTCAGTGCTAAGTAGGGAGTGTCTTTAAATAAATTATAAAAGCTATTTAAAAGTTCATAGTGGAAAAAGTTTTAGAAGGGCAATGCCCTAGTCTGCCCTTATGTAGATATGCCTTTGACTCACTAGATCATTGAAATATTAGGTTTTGTGAATTGATAGTATGTTGACTTAACATATGCTCATTTTCAACTAATCCTGTAGAGGCTTACCAAATTGATAATGAATAATATAATATGGCAAATAACAAATGTAATGTAAACCACAATATGCTGGACATGCTTTTTCTAGTTCCTGTGACATTGTACCCTAAGTGTTTCAACTCTAAAAATTATTTTATATGATCATTTAATGATATCTTAAGTAGAAAAGTAAATGAGTAGACTCCTATATTTAAACGGATTAGCTTTTAATAATAGTCATAAACTGGTATGTAAGTAACTTTTCAAGTTTTCTTTAATTGTGAAAGTCATTTTTGATAAGTAATTTTAATTTTATAACAACAGGAAATTGATAGTTAGTAAAAAAGGTTAATTGTTCAAAGAGGTTAGAGGAAGTTAAGTGTAACAAAAATGTGACAGTAATAAAAATTGAGTTGGGATTGATCAAAAAAGAGCTAATTATGTGAGAGTTGATCTTGTGGGATGGACTGAATTACAACTCTAATATCTATGATTACAACTTACCTTATCTCTTTTTGTTTTAAGTAAAGCACTTCTCAATATTACTCCATTATTGTTTATAGTCATCACATCTCATCACATGGGCAAGGGAATACTTAGAATATCACACTTAATAATTCTAAGGTAATTAGACTGTATATATAAACAAACATAGTGGAATGAGCCTGAGCTGTGTGTTAAACCATTCCTTTCATAATGTATCATATAATAGTTTTTAGTGAATTAATGAACTAAAAGTCATTGATAAATGAAGATATGTATTATTTATTATAATGGGTTCATATTGTTCTCTACAGAAAACAACTTTAAAACTACTAAATATGTGAGCATTAACAATATTCCATAGTACATGATACAAATCTAATTATAGAAAAGATTCAAGCAAATTATAAAGGTGTAATGACTCCATGTCCGATTGAAAGATTCAGAGTTGTTTGAAATGTTGCATATTTCCATGCAACAATTATCACTAGTTTTATCATATCTCGCTCCCCCTATAATGCTCTCTTCAATACATTCATTGGTAGATCTCTGTCTTTGTCTAACCTGTCTTTATTATCTTTTATTTACACTCTGCTTGTGTTCATTCCCTTGGTCTTTGTCTGTCTTTCATAAGTCTCAACTTTGTCTCTTCTTACTGTTCTGGCTGCTTCTCTTTTTTTTACTTCATCACGGTCTTTTGCTAGCAACCCTTACTTGTCTTCTTTCAGCTGTTTTCTGTTTCTCTTCATTCCTTTGTCTTTTTCTGTCTATCACAAGCCTTTCTTTCCAGCTTTTTGCTGCTTTTTAGTTTCTTTGTCTGTCTCTCATCGTCAAGCCTTTCTTGTTTTCCTTCTTCTCTCTCTGCTTTCTTTTCTTTCTCTGTCTATATGTTGTGAGTCTTTCCACGATTTTCTCTAACATTTTTCTGTTTCTCTTATTTAGTTTTCTCATTGCTTTTTTCCAGTACCAGTATCTGTTAGTCATCATAATAACTATATGAGATTTAGACATAAAATATAGTATATGATAATGCATGTACATCCTTGAATGTCCTCCTTTAAAACAGACAGACAGATTTTAAACTACCATCAAGTTGTGTGGTGTATTTTACTAAAAGCAATCGGCTAATCAAAAAGTGATTTGTGACCCTTGAATGTCTCAGAAGATAAGCTATATACAGTCACATTACAATTATTAAATAACTTTGAATAAAAATAAATTCCACTTTCATCAAGTAAAGTAAAGTTACATCTGCTTTTAAGTCGGTAACAAAGGCATACACACAAATAAAATCAGGATGAGACCACCAAATTGAAGTGCAATTGCTGTGAGTATGTGATGATTATAGTAGTTTATTTGTCTGTGTGACTATGTGCTATGTACTCAGCCATATATATAATTGATAAGAATGGGAATTGACACTATTATAAAATGTCATACAGAGAAACGGGGTCAAAGTGAGTTTAGGCCAGGTCATAATGTTTTGAGCCAAATCTTTACCAAAACTCACAATTGTTCAAAAGAACTTTATTAAGATTACTTTTATTATTCATCATGAGTCTGTAATTTTTCAGGCCAACTTTTTAAATAAAAACCAATGAGTGGTGGTACAGTACCCATCTCTAGTAAATTAAAAATATGTTATTCAAGCATGTTTTTGACAATCTCTATGTATTATCTCTGCATGTACCTGACATCTGCTTCAAAACCTATTAATACTTTCCTTATGGCAAATACCACAGTAAGACATCTATTACATACATATACCATATACATTTTTTTCAATGGTATATCAAGTAATCACAATAACCTAGTATGTGCAAGTATAAGTTTTAGTAAGGGAGTGTCACTTAAAAATATGCTTTCAAATGCCATACTTGTTACATATACAAAAGAACATAGGTAAATATACATTGTCCTTTGTTAGCATCAAGTATACACTTACGAAAGTATTGTATCATTTCAGCTGAAGCATTGACTACCATAATACTGAATTATCAAAAGCCAACTATAGTCTAATTTAATATGTGTAAGCCAACTCCAGTTATTTATGAAGCTATTAGTGAATACTATTTCAACTGAACTAACCAGAACTGTCTGTATAGTGGATAGTTTCATTTTATGACATTAACTTTAGAGACAGTATTGTTATGTTTGGTTATACAGCTCATGGAATGAGTGGTAGTGTTGTCTACTTCAGTAGTAGATCTCGTATCATCTATGGTGTTCATGCTAAAGGTTATTCTACTCATAACAGAGCCACTCATATCACCAGGTCACATTTCTATAAACTATAAATTTTGGATTTTGTTATTATGACGGCAGTTTAATAAACAGTTATTCCTTCACTATATCTAAACTCATTTAGGCCTATTATATGACAATGTATACTATATATTATTGTACAATGCTTTATTTTGTAGTGCAGTTTAATATATTGGTAGTTTCTTCTTTTCATTGTTTTTTTGAAGAAAATTTGTCAAAATTTATTTTAAAAGTATTGTTAGTTGACCATATTTCGAGGATTTTAATAACTTTGACTCACAAGGAGGAAGAGTCAGCTCATGACCAGCTTAAGTACTATGAATATAATTAACTGTACTATGAATTATATACATTGAAAGCAACAAATGAAAAAACATAAGCTGACATGTGATGATAATATCAGAGAAGACCTACCTATGATGGCAACAGATCTCATACAACTAACTACCCATAATTATTCTACCATGCAATCAACATCTACAGAAGCTGATATTAATAATTCAGGGCTGCCCTTATCTCATAATGTGTTAAGGAATATATATATATCAATAGATCTAGAGCATGTTCAGAAGGAATTCACTAAGCAATTAATCATTGGAAAAATGAATATTTCACTAATTAATTATATACAATTAATGCACTGTGTTTTTTGTCAACATGTTTGATAAACACCATAATGACATTTCAAGATATTGAAAGGGGAAAACGGAAATACACACATTAATTGGAACTGTCATAAACAATATGTTATCTACTGACAACACTAGTATGAACATCTCATTTAAAAATTATTAACACTATTAAATTAGTTATCTTGGATAATGATAGTATTTTTTAGTTTGGCATAATATTATCATACTATTAATATTACACATAAGATGTGTATTTGTAATGTATACTAATGTATAACACAAGTAATGTTCACTGGTAGTGTGTCTGTATATTAAAATAGTAGTTTAAAAACTAAAATATATGCTATTTTAAATGAATGTAACAATTATTTCCTTTAAAAATTATGGTAGTTTGTTGATGTTAGCAAATATCAAATTCCGCTTATGTGTTTATACATTAAGTCATCAATATATCTTCATTCTTTAGGTACTATAAAATCTTGCACACTGCTAAAATAGATTGTTGTTTTTTTACCAACTCATGTATAGATGCCTACAAAATACATTGAAAAAGTATTAACAGCATGTATGGGATTTCAAAGTCAGGTCTTATTCACTATAGCAATGTACTTAAAGGTAGACCTTACAAAGCAAATGTACTGTTTGATTGATTAAGTGATCACTTATAGACCGCTACATCACATGCTAACAAATGGAAAGGTCTAACAACTATATGTAAATGTCCTTAGAAGGTAGGAAGCCCAATATTGTAATAGTAATATGTACATGTATAGTTTAAGTCAAGGAAAGAAGCCTAACTTGTTTTGGTGGTCATGCTTAATTAATAGTTAGTAACATGTAGTGGGAAATAATTGATTATCTGGTTAGCTTTATAGGATTCTATAGCTTATCTCAACGCCCACTAACTTAATCATCTGATGACTTTAGTCCAATTCCTTGGTATTTATACCACTTTTTGGCTAAGAAATTAAAAATGTTTGAAATCAATGATATCATTAGCCAGATCATTACAATCAATAAACAACTATTCATACTTTCTTATAGCAAATACACAACAACACATCTACTACATACAGATACCATTTATTTCAACAGTATATCAAATAATCACAATAACCTAGTATCTGCAAGTTATAAGGTTTTAGTGAGGCATTCTCACTTAAAATATGCTTTCAAACACCATACTTGTATAAAAAAACATAGGTAAATATACATTGTCCTTTGTTAGCATCAAGTTATACACTTACAAAAGTATTATGTCTTTCAACTGAAGCATTGGTTACCATAATATTGAATTATCCAAAAAGACAAACCTAGTCTAATTTAATATGTATAAAGCCAACTAAGAGCTAAAAAGATGTTTATTGCCTAATAATTGAAGCAATGAGTAGATGCTGTTTACAACTGAACTAACCAGAACATTTTGTTAATTCAGTTAAATTCTTATCTGTCTCTTTGCTCATGGCTTCAAACACACTGAGTCAGACTAGTTTTGACTTTTTGGGAATTCAGGAACCATGGAAACCCTGGCTTCAGTTGAAAATGACACAATCCATTTTTAAGTGTAACACCTGGACATTTTTATAAGGGTAATATAATATAAGATAAAGGTAGCCCTAGTTATATGAGGTCAGTGTATCTTTAGTGTACCAACCAAAACTCTTGTAAATAAATATACAGAGACTAATATGGCCATACAAAATTGTAAAGACAATTATCAGCAATTACTTTATATAATGATTAAGCTATAGAGTTTCCATGTTACATTACCTCTAATGTATACACAGAGTACATACAGACACAAATAAACATATGAAGGAACACATGTGGATTCTCAGAATATAAACATTACTAGTAAAATGGTAAATGTAACATGATGATTATACAAATGAACTAAATTGTGATCATGGAAGAAACTAAGTTATGTAATATGTTTAGGCATTAGAATATTAACTTATGTCAATATGTACATGAAATAAGTCTCAGTGAATTTTTAAGTAATACTCCCTTATTAAAATCATTTGTAATTGTAGTTCTAAGAATATTACTATTTTTAAGTATGATTTTTGATAGACTATGTTGTTTGAAAGGTGAGACTGTTACAATGCAAGGTATAATAAAATGAGTATTAGTATATATACTATTAACAAAACTATCATTAGTTGGAAATGCCAATTGTAACACACATACACAAACAATACACAGACATGCATGTACACACACCTATTATAGTTGACATTGGCATTAGAAAACTATGTACGATTGTGTGATACACTTTGATCACTAGGCAATGAACTAAAGTAGGTATACTTATCTTACAAATGTCTATATAACATATCCTCAATAACATTTACACTTGTAACGAAAAGTAGTATAGTTAGTGAAACAGTACTTTTTGGTTAACTATCTCATTAAATGTGAGTAAACATTTTTACTATTGGTATTATAAAATAAAGCAAAATATAGATTAATAGCCATTGTTATCATAACTTTAAAGGAATAGCCCAGGTGGTGTGATTCTGGTAATGAACTCCCACACAAAGGCAACCCTAGTTGTGGTGATAGCAGCAACGAACTCTCACTAAAGCAGTGTGGTGGTTGCATGACTTCTAATAGTGTGAATTCACTAACAGAGCCCTTTCAAGGAATTAGAGGTACAGACTAAGACCACACAAACCAGGAAAGAGACAGGTGGCTCATTATTAATTAACACATAGGAATTAAAGCTATGGCCTTTCAGGGCCAAGATATGTTCATTTGTCTATGTTAATAAATATTAAATATAAAGAATTGTTTATATGTAAAATTGTTATGCAGATAGGTGTTTAAACAGAACAGTAAAGCTAGGGTTTTCAAAAATCTCTCACTGAAATTTACAGTCTATATATTTCTTAACTAATCTTACTAAAAATTGGAAATGTGGTCTATTCTTGTACTAATAGACTTAAGTAAATTGGCTATATTGTTCAAATACTAAGACATTTATAAAATCATTGCTGCCTATATTATAACATAACATATGTTTATATATATGAAGTACCTTATATTAATGATTGCTTATTTCAAGATAGACAAAATAAAGAATGCTTAGAGTTAAGGGCAAGTTGCTAATCAATTAATATGGTATATTAGATAATTAGTGATGTCAGAAAAAGCAAGTGTCAGTTGAAGGCAGTTTATATTATCAGAATATTAATAGGTAATTCCTGTAGCATGTCTAATGACAGCGTAGTAGCAAAATGTAGAACAACAATGGGTTTCATATCTGAAATTCAGTTAGTACCAATAAATAGGTATAGATACCACAAACAACAGATGTACATTTTGATAAGGGCTGTGGTATACCATTCTAGCAAGGGCTGTTAGATATAACCACAAATTACTCTATCAATTTGTGAGACAGACATTTTTTTAGTAGAAAGCCTACAATAGATATTGAGGTTTGTCACTAACTCATTTTGGGTCACCCTTGTACTATGGGCAGACTCTATGACTAGGTCATTGAAACATTAGGTAGTTGGCTTCCTGAATTGATAGTATGTTTGACTTAACATATGTTTATTTTCAACAAAACCTATAAAAGGCCTGTCAAATTGATAATATGATCATATAATACAGCAAATAACAAAATAATGTAAAACAACATTGTTAAACATGTATTTTTTAGGTCCTGTGATATTGTACCTAAGTGATTTAACTTTAATAAAATCTTTTTATATGGTCTTTTAATGATATCTTATGTAGTGAAGAAGTCAATGAGTAGACTCCTATATATAAATCTATTAGTTTTTAATAATAGTCATAAACTGGTAGACTTAACTTGTCATGAAAGAGCACAAAAACATAAGGGTAACATGGCTATGTTCCTACTTGATATAACAACATGTATAAAACTATTACTTCTTATGTCATTTTAATATAACACAAAATAACTTTTCAAGTTTTTTTTAAATTGTGCAAAGGTCATTTCTTGTTAAGTAATTTTAATATTATAACAACAGGAATGGGGTAGTTAATAAAAAAGGTTATATACAGGACAATGATGTCATCAGATTAAACTTTCAATTAAAGTTGTAGCTGTTCCAAGACACCCACTCATTAATCATTAGTAAGTGGGTGTCTGGAGATGAGACTATTATAACTATTCATTAAGGAAGATGGTTACAAACATTGCTAAGTTAAGGAAATGTTACTACTCAAGAGATATGTCTGCTCTTTTGATCTCTATTACTTGTACAATGGCAATGTCTAGATTTAGTATCTAGTAGATGATTGAGCCACTATGTATAGTATTTAGACAATGTAAGAACAATGATACTTTACTTACCAAAAACCTCATATTAAAACATTATAAACTGTAATATCTATGATCACAGCTTACCTTATCTTTTTTTTTGTCTTTATATAAAGCTTATCCCCATAGACTCCATTTTCAAACGTATAGCCACACCTCATCATGTGGCAAGGGAAAACCCACACTTGACAATTATCAGATAGTTAGATTGTAAGTTTATATAAACAAGGAACATTTAGTGGAGAGCAATTGAGTTATGTATTAAACAGTTCCTTCATAATGTATTATATATAATATATATACTGAATTAATGAACTAAAAGTCATTGATAAATGAAGATATGTATTTATAATAATTGATTCATATTGTTCTCTGCAGAAGACAAACTTTGAGGTGTGAACATTGAATCATATGAACATCAGCAGCATTCTGTAGTACATGATACCAATGTAATAAAGGAAAAGATTTAAGCAGGTTACAAATGCAATGACTCCATATCTGAATGACAACTATTTGCCAATATTAGTCCAATACAATGAACGAAAACAAGATAAGCGGAAATGACAATTTCATCTTCTCTACATCAAATTCAATAACGATTTTCTATTTTAATACTCACAGCATTCTTCCTAAACTAGATGAACTTTCTGCTCTCTGCTCTGTCCTCAATCCCTGATCTTGTCTGTATTGTGGAATCTCGACTATCTGCCAACATTCCCAATCTTAACATTGCTCTGCCTAATTACTTATCATTCCATCGTGATCGTAACCACTATGGTAGTAGTATCATTGTCTATGTAAAATCTCACTTTTTTGCTTCCAAAGTTTATATTTCTTCTAAAATTGAATTTTTCTCCTATCTATTAAGTTTAATCATTGCTCTTTTTTCAGTTGGCACTTACTACCGGCCTCCATCCTCATCTGACGATCTGGATCTTTTATTTGACAAGCTCACATCCCTCAATCCCTCCATTCTTTCTAATCTTATCCTTTTAGGTGATTTCAACATTAACTTTAATACTCTAATTCATCCTCTAAGACTAAAGTGGATGTCATATCCGATACGTTTTGACCTTAAGCAAATTGTTAATGCTCCCACTTATTTCTCTCACTGATACACCTTCCACTATTGATCTTGTTTTTCTCCCATCTAACATTAACACTCCTTCTTGTAGTATTCTTCCTTCTGTCTCCAGACAATTTCTCTATTCTTTTTTCCCTTTCCACTTATTCTGTTAACAGTTCATCCCCCTCCTCTCTTCGCAAGGTCTGGCTATACCATCTCACTGACTTTAAGCATGCTAAATGCTCTTCTCTGCTCCATTGACTGGAAAGAATTACTCCCCTTGTCAGATCCTAATGCTTCCTGGGCCATATTTAAGGAATGTTTCCTCCACATTTATGACCATCACTGTTCCTAGCAAACTTGTGTACCCCCTACCAACTCTTCTCTTCCTTGGATCAACCTCTCATTCCTTAACCATGTCAAAATAAGAAACTCCATCTTCTCTTCTGCCAAAAGAACTGGTTCCTCATTCTCTTTGGGATAAATACCGTTCCTATCAGCTATGGGGTCAAATACATTGAATAGTATTAAATACAAAAAAACGAATACTCTCAAAAATATGAAATACAAAGTACAAATACAAATACTTCTATCAGGAATGTATTTCAAATACAAATACTTTGAAAAGTATTTAAATACTTTCCAAATACTTCTTTGTACTATCCCAGAACAACCACATTATTTGCTTTTACATGTAATGAACTAATTATTACAAGTTATTGATTGCATCTAATAAACATAAGTTCTTCAAATGTTTTTGTCAGTTAGGTGACGTTAATCCATCTCACATATAGTGTACTTGTTGGTACTTAAAGGTGTCAATAGATTTTACACATAATTATAAAAGAAACGATTTTTAAAAAAGGAGTATTTGAAGATTTCCACGAAGTATTTGAAATACAAATACCAATACTTCCCTGTTTTCAAAAAATTCAAAATACAAATACAAATAAATACTTGAAAAAAGTATTTAAATATAGCTAAATGCAAATACTCATGTATTTGACCCAAAGCCTGGTTCCTATCGGCTTACCTCAGACATCTAAAATCCAAATTCTTTCATGATTTACTCACTTCTCCCTCACCACGGTCTTTTGTTCTGCTGTTAAACATATTCGCTCCAAATCTGTGTCCATTCTCTCCCTTATCCATAATATTTTCCTGTAACTTCATCCTCTCCTAAGCAGATGTCCTAAATCAATACTTCTCCTCCTGCTTCAACAAGTTCAATGCCCCTTTACCTTCTCTGCCTCATAATCCCTAGCCCTCACTACAAGACAAACTATCCAGATTTTCTCTGCAACCCAGATGAAATTTGCAGTATTATTTCTCGTATTCCTATTGACATTTGCTTCTGGTCCTGACGCTATCTCTCTATCATGCTCCACCACACAGCACCTAGTATTTTACTTCTTCTCTTTCCTTTATTTTCAATTTCTCCCTCTCAACAGATATTTCCCTTCAGACTGGAAAAGCTTTCATCCCTTCCAGACTTCGCCCCAATCTCTTATCCTCCTCCCCCATGGACAAGTAAGATCTGGAACATCACTTCTTGCAACTATTTTGTACAAGTTTTGTTCTGCTCATAAATTCCGTTGTAATTGTCAGTTTGGTTTCCCAAACTGGGATTCTCAAACTGAAAACAGCTCTTTATCTATGTCAATCTTGTTTTTTCACGGATCTCAAAATGCAGTGCTGTGTGGTTTGTTTTCTTCAGATTCATGAAGCATTTCACTCTGTCACTCACAAAACCCCTATCGATCCTTATCTTGATTGACCTCCAGTCTTGGTCCATAGTATCTCCGAACAAGTAATCTAAATGTTCTCTATCTTTAAATCTCAAGTCATCTGGTTGCCCAAGGTTCCATTTCGGCCTCTTTATTTTCATTATATAAATGACATTGCAAACTGCCCCCTTCTTTTACACCCCTCTTTATGTGAGAATTCTTCTTCCAAGAAATTCTTCTCAAACTTCAACCATGTTATCCCAAACAATTTATTAAATTATGGATTAGCTTCGTCTCCCAACCTCAAAAAAAACAAACAAATATCTCTTTAATCTATTTTTTATCCTCCCTCTCTCCTTTTTCCTTAAATGGTTCCAACTTAAAGTACTTATTTAAATATTTGGGTTTTTTATCACCTAATTTGAGGTCTTCTAACATCCAATCTGTCTCTTAGCCTAAAAACCTGGGTCTCTACTTAAATTCTATAAATCTTTCTTCATACTTTTTCCCTTTGTATTCTCTTGCATTCCCTGTTTTCCTATTTTCCTTTGTTTGGGACCCATTATTTCCCTAATTCTAAAATTCCGAGAAAACCAAACTTTCTCAAAAGTGTTCTAAAGGGACAATAATTATCATTCTTCCTCAATTTTAACCTTTTAACCCCAAATTGTCAGTCTTTCCAATTATTCTTTTGAAATATTATAACCTTTATTTTCCTTCGATATTTTCATTAAAACCCTTGCAAATCATGCTTCTACACTTTATCCTCATCTTTACCATCCCTTTTTCTCATCTCTGTTGAAAAACTTTATCCCTTCTGTTCTTCCGGTGAATTTCATTCCTTTATGGAAAATTAGTCCTCTAATCCTTTTAAATCAAAGTGTTTTTTACTAATAAAACCACATACCATCACTTACACACTAAATTTATAAACAATCACATTATTTATTTGTGTTTTTAATATACAACTGACTTTAATACCTTATTCGTTTATTTTATATTTTTATTCTGTTTGTACCTTTAAACTAGGCA
>NW_024534833.1:0-17363 GCF_016097555.1 Gigantopelta aegis
CATCTGAAATTTGTTGTTTTACAATAACAATAGTTGATAAGTGTGATATATGTAAATATAAATTTTAATTACTTTTTAAACGTATGTTGCCATTTTGTTCCTGTGTTTTTTTATTTCCACAAAATTGTGGTACTAAATCATACCTTATCAACCTTGAATGTGTCCTCTATCATATTATATGTCTAGTGGTGTGTGTGTGATATAACTTAAGTTCCATTTTTTAATCTTATTTTATGCATTCTTTTCGTGTTGCTTGCGCTAACTTTTTTTTTTCTTTGTGTTGACTGTAATAATTTCATAGCTGATAAACTGTTTTTGACGTAGTAGTATTTTGTTGGTTATAATGGTTTTTATAATGTAATGCTAATAATTGAACAAAAATATATCTATTGTGTATGTAAGGGGGTATGGTGCTTATGTACCTTACCGATTGTTATTTGTATTTATGACATTTTTGAGTTATTGAGAGCACTTTTGTTGTAGCATGGAGAGTAGTTCTATAATTGAGACATGTCATGTTGTTTGTGTGTTTAATGTTTGTTACTAGTGTATTCATGTAACATATAAAAAAGCTATGTTACTATAGTTAGTGTGCAAAATATAATGATGTATGCTATTGCTCAAATTAATTTGGTTATTTATGATATATTTTAGGAGAGATATTCTCCAGTTATGTTAGCAGCACCAAAAAAAAGGGACAACAAAGATGTTGTTTCAGTTTTAAACCAATAAAGGAGCTCATCTAGAGATTGTTAATGCGGTAAGTGTTCTTTGTACATATATTATATTACAAAAACCTGATTGATGATAAACTAACTACTTTTTTCTTAAAAGATAGTCATCAGTTATAATGCGTGTTATCCTATATGTGAAATTTTTTTTTTAAATTTTGAAAGTAATGTGAATAACAGAGGCCCAAAGGCATTTTTTGAATATGGAAAAAAAGTGTAATTTATACACGTACAGTGACTAATTTTTTTTTCTACTTTTGGACACCACGGGACAATAACAACAACCCAATAAAAACCGTAATCCACAAGTCTATTAGGAAGACACATGACAAATTGCAACATGGCCCACCTTTGACATAAAAAATTTATTGTCACAAACTTTTGTCACTAAACGGAGACAAGTTATAACTAGTGTCCTACCTTGAGAATGGTTTTTTCTGTGTCAGCATCCATTTATTTATATAATATAATATTTCAAATTACCAACATAGAACAAAACTATAAATTAATAGGGTCTTGAAAATAATCAGACTTTAAAACAAAGAAAGAGAGCAATGGCAAGGATAAGAGTAGTACTTATGATGAATTGATAATTCACAAGTAAAAAACAAATTAAAAAATTAACAAAAACACTAACTTGTTTGTACAGGTTTCCTATGGAAGGTATGCATATTCAGTATTCAAATTAATGGACTCTTTAAGGAAGAACAACAAACTTCAGATGTTGTTCATGGTTAGAGCAACTCATCTATTTTATAACTCTGAATTCAAAATGGTTATGTTCTCTTATTCTCCAAGTAATTTCCTTTATTACTTGCTCTCCCATAAATGTTGGGGTTTTTGACTAAATAAATTAACTATGTTTTGGTTTGTCAAAGAGCAAAAAACATGAATACCAGATTTGGAACAAGATAGAAAACATTTTTTTACAAAATATCACAGAAAATTTGCGAATTAAAACCATTTTCCTACATAGTGGGTACCAACATATGATGACAATGCCCAATTTTATGAATTTATTACGTAGTCAATTGCAAATGCTCACACAAATATAATAGCCAAAGTGCATGATATAAAACAAAACTTATTAAATTTTGTATTTTTTCTTGTGTGCAAAATAAATAAATATACAAGTGCTGTGTTTGGATTGTGGCTTCTGTATACACCCTCCATGAAAATAACTACAATTGGTGTACCATATTTATAAATAAATTTTGTGGATGTGAACCATCTCTAAAAAGATCTTTATACTGTCATAGTAGTGATGTGATTTAAATAGTCTCAGAAAACATTGCGCTTTATTGGGGGAGGGGATAGGAAAGAAAAAGTCGGGGGCATGACAATAATCTTTTTAATGATTAAAATTGTTAGTGAAATAATATTTTGTATGTGGTATTATATTGTAAAACATGCTAGCAGGTCTAATTAAAAGTTGATTGTTTTTGTTTCTATAATAGGAAGGATGGACAGCTCTCATTATGCAAGTTATAAAGGACATACAGAGTATAGTTTAAAGTATTGTTAACAATGGAGCAGATATCAATGTGCTACTAAGGGGATTTAGATCACGAGAATGAAGTTGTTCTTTACTCTAGACTACAGCTACATGTGTCAACAAAAAAAAAAACAAATTAAATAGATATATTATAGTGATACAATTCTAAGGTATATTAATTTTCACTACATTAACACGATGCATTAGTAGCACAAAACATAGAAAACTTTCTTAAGATTAAAATAAAACCTTATGAAACATAATAAAGATAAACTATCATCCTTGGAAATCTTTTAACCGTATGTAATACTGTCATTTTGATTACCTTTTTTGTTTTTAAATATAATATAATAAGTCATCATTGAATGTGTCCTTCATGATATAATACCGTAACTGTGATTGTAACACAATATGATTTAACTGTATTCAATACATCAATGTCTTTTCCTCTACTCGATCATATTTATACGCCAACATGGTGGTGATATAATTACTTATCATCTGGATGGTCCGTTACAATCGCAATAGGTTGTAAATGCAATCTATTTAACATAATAATTAATGTTTATTTGATGCATTAATGTCCTGTCCTCTACTCCTACTATATTTTGTATTCAACGTTGTATTTTTGATATAATTATTACTTATCATCTGAATGTGTCCTTTACCGCGCGCCGAGTCAATACAATAGGTAGTAATGTCCCATAGATGTAGGATGTAAAATCTGAACCCCGCTTTATTGATTGGTAATGTTAGTGGCAGTTTTGTTACTCACATTGCGATTTGTTTTTTTTTTTTTTGTTTCTATTCTTTTTGGGTTCAATATTGTCACTTAAAAATCTTATAATCTGAAGTTGGATCTTCTATGATATAAAGATTGGTAAGTATGATATAATGTAATCATTTTATTTCATGCATCTATGGTCATTTACCTACCTCACTTATATTGTATGTATCATGATTCATGGCTGCTATAATGCTTTTCATCTGAATGTGTCTTTTACAATAAAATTGGTGGTAATATAATGCATAATTACAACGTATTGATTTATTTATTGTATTGTTATCAGTAATTTTTAGGTTTCCAAATTTAGTGGTACTTTTGTAAGAGTATTGTATTTTGAGTTTGAACTGTCTAACATAAATAATAGGAAGCAACATTGTTCTATAGTTACAATACACTTTCTTGTTTTTTGTTCAATGTGCATGTTTGTTTACTATACTCAATTTTTCACATATCTTTTCAATATGTTGTCATCCAAAGTGTGTCGCTCACAACTTATAATAGCAGGTAGGTATGATATAATTTTATATAATTTAAATTTCATTTCAATGGCATTGTTGTATTTCAATTTATTCTAAACTTTTCCGGTTTCAAATTGCTTTCACTGTAACACATGGTCCATCTGAATTGGTGTCCTTTTACACTATAATAGGAGGTAGGTTGACATAATTAATAAATATAATTTTAATTTTATTCAATGCATTGTTGTGATTGTATCTATTTTAATCTTTTTTGCTTTCATTATTGTTTATGGTACAATAACTTGTCATCTGGATGTTTCCTTTAACATTACAATAGCCGGTAAGTTTGACATAATGTAATATAATTTTAATTTTATTCAATGCATTGTTGTGATTGTATCTATTTTAATCTTTTTTGCTTTCATTATTGTTTATGGTACAATAACTTGTCATCTGGATGTTTCCTTTAACATTACAATAGTCAGTAAGGTTTGACATAATGTAATATAATTTTAATTTTATTCAATGCATTGTTGTGATTGTATCTATTTTAATCTTTTTGCTTTCATTATTGTTTATGGTACAATAACTTGTCATCTGGATGTTTCCTTTAACATTACAATATGAGGTAAGTGTGACATAATGTAATATAATTTTAATTTTATTCATGCATTGTTGTGATTGTATCTATTTTAATCTTTTTGCTTTCATTATTGTTTATGGTACAATAACTTGTCATCTGGATGTTTTCTTTAACATTACAATAGTCGGTAAATTTGACATAATGTAATATAATTTTAATTTTATTCAATGCATTGTTGTGATTGTATCTATTTTAATCTTTTTTGCTTTCATTATTGTTTATGGTACAATAACTTGTCATCTGGATGTTTCTTTAACATTACAATAGGAGGTAAGTTTGACATAATGTAATATAATTTTAATTTTATTCAATACATTGTTGTGATTGTATCTATTTTATTCTTTTTGCTTTCATTATTGTTTATGGTACAAAAACTTGTCATCTGGATGTTTCCTTTAACATTACAATAGCCGGTAAGTTTGACATTAATGTAATATAATTTTAATTTTATTCAATCATTGTTGTGATTGTATCTATTTTAATCTTTTTGGCTTTCATTATTGCTTATGGTACAATAACTTGTCATCTGGATGTTTCCTTTAACATTACAATAGCCGGTAAATTTGACATAATGTAATCTAATTTTAATTTTATTTAATGCATTATTGTGATTGTATCTATTTTAATCTTTTTTGCTTTCATTATTGTTTATGGTACAATAACTTGTCATCTGAATGTTTCCTTTAACATTACAATAGATTGTAAGTTTGACATAATGTAATATAATTTTAATTTTATTCAATACATCGTTGTAATTTTATCTATTTTAATCTTTTTGTCTTTCATTATTGTTTATGATACAATAACTTGTCATCTGGATGTTTCCTTTAACATTACAATAGTCGGTAAGTTTGACATAATGTAATATAATTTTAATTTTATTCAATACATTGTTGTAATTTTATCTATTTTAATCTTTTTGGCTTTCATTATTGTTTATGGTACAATAACTTGTCATCTGGATGTTTTCTTTAACATTACAATAGTATGTAAGTTTGACATAATGTAATATAATTTTAATTTTACTCAATGCATTGTTGTGATTGTATCTATTTTAATCTTTTTGTCTTTCATTATTCTTTATGGTACAATAACTTGTCATCTGGATGTTTTCTTTAACATTACAATAGTCGGTGAGTTTGACATAATGTAATATAATTTTAATTTTATTCAATGCATTGTTGTGATTGTATCTATTTTAATCTTTTTGGCTTTTTTTATTGTTTATGATACAATAACTTGTCATCTGGATGTTTCTTTTAACATTACAATAGCCGGTAAGTTTGACATAATGTAATATAACTTTAATTTTATTCAATACATTGATGTGATTGTATCTATTTTAATCTTTTTTGCTTTCATTATTGTTATGTACAATAACTTGTCATCTGGATGTTTCCTTTAACATTACAATAGTCGGTAAGTTTGACATAATGTAATATAATTTTAATTTTATTCAATGCATTGTTGTGATTGTATCTATTTTAAACTTTTTGGCTTTCATTATTGTTTATGGTACAATAACTTGTCATCTGAATGTTTTCCTTTAACATTACAATAGTTTGTAAGTTTGACATAATGTAATATAATTTTAATTTTATTCAATACATTGTTGTGATTGTATCTATTTTAAACTTTTTTGGCTTTCATTATTTGTTTATGGTACAATAACTTGTCATCTGGATGTTTCCTTTAACATTACAATAGTATGTAAGTTTGACATAATGTAATACAATTTTAATTTTATTCAATGCATTTTTGTGATTGTATCTATTTTAATCTTTTTTGCTTTCATTATTGTTTATGATACAATAACTTGTCATCTGGATGTTTCCTTTAACATTACAATAGTCTGTAAGTTTGACATAATGTAATATAATTTTAATTTTACTCAATACATTGTTGTTGATTGTATCTATTTTAATCTTTTTTGCTTTCATTATTGTTTATGATACAATAACTTGTCATCTGGATGTGTCCTTTACTCTATAATCAATACAAGTATGAAGTAAGTGTTTTAATTTTTTAATGCATTGTTTTGATTTTTCATTATCTTTTTTGCTTTCATTATTGTTTATGGTACAATAACTTGTCATCTGGATGTTTCCTTTAACATTACAATAGTCGGTAAGTTTGACATAATGTAATGTAATTTTAATTTTATTCATTGCATTTTTGTGATTGTATCTATTTTAATCTTTTTCGTCTTTCATTTTCTTTATGGTACAATAACTTGTCATCTGGATGTTTCCTTTAACATTACAATAGATTGTAAGTTTGACATAATGTAATGTAATTTTAATTTTATTCAACAATACATTGTTGTGATTGTATCTATTTTAATCTTTTTTGGCTTTTATTATTGTTTATGGTACAATAACTTGTCATCTGGATGTTTCATTTAACATTACAATAGTCAGTAAGTTTGACATAATGTAATATAAATTTTAATTTTACTCAATACATTGTTGTAATTTTATCTATTTTAATCTTTTTGGCTTTCATTATTGTTTATGGTACAATAACTTGTCATCTGGATGTTTCCTTTAACATTACAATAGTATGTAAGTTTGACATAATGTAATATAATTTTAATTTTACTTCAATACATTGTTGTGATTGTATCTATTTTAATCTTTTTGGCTTTTATTATTGTTTATGATACAATAACTTGTCATCTGGATGTTTCCTTTAACATTACAATAGCCGGTAAATATTGACATAATGTAATCTAATTTTAATTTTATTTAATGCATTATTGTGATTGTATCCATTTTAATCTTTCATTATTGTTTATGGTACAATAACTTGTCATCTGGATGTTTCCTTTAACATTACAATAGATTGTAAGTTTGACATAATGTAATATAATTTTAATTTTATTCAATACATCGTTGTAATTTATCTATTTTAATCTTTTTTGTCTTTCATTATTGTTTATGATACAATAACTTGTCATCTGGATGTTTCCTTTAACATTACAATAGTCAGTAAGTTTTGACATAATGTAATATAATTTTAATTTTACTCAATACATTGTTGTAATTTTATCTATTTTAATCTTTTTGCTTTCATTATTGTTTATGGTACAATAACTTGTCATCTGGATGTTTCCTTTAACATTACAATAGTAGGTAGGTTTGACATAATGTAATATAATTTTAATTTTATTCAATACATTGTTGTGATTGTATCTATTTTAATCTTTTTGCTTTTATTATTGTTTATGGTACAATAACTTGTCATCTGGATGTTTCCTTTAACATTACAATAGCCGGTAAGTTTGACATAATGTATGTAATTTTAATTTTATTCAATACATTGTTGTGA
The DNA here is from genome assembly GCF_016097555.1 of Gigantopelta aegis. NCBI lineage: Eukaryota > Metazoa > Mollusca > Gastropoda > Neomphalida > Peltospiridae > Gigantopelta > Gigantopelta aegis. The sequence goes on from NW_024534833.1 coordinate 7,445, forward strand.
TTGTATCTATTTTAATCTTTTGGCTTTCATTATTCTTTATGGTACAATAACTTGTCATCTGGATGTTTTCCTTTAACATTACAATAGTCTGTAAGTTTGACATAATGTAATATAATTTTAATTTTATTCAATACATTGTTGTGATTGTATCTATTTTAATCTTTTTGCTTTCATTATTGTTATGGTACAATAACTTGTCATCTGGATGTTTCCTTTAACATTACAATAGTCGGTAAGTTTGACATAATGTAATATAATTTTAATTTTATTCAATACATTTGTTGTGATTGTATCTATTTTAATCTTTTTGCCTTTCATTATTGTTTATGGTACAATAACTTATCATCTGGATGTTACCTATAACATTACAATAGTCTGTAAGTTTGACATAATGTAATATAATTTTAATTTTATTCAATGCATTGTTGTGATTGTATCTATTTTAATCTTTTTTGCCTTTCATTATTGTTTATGGTACAAATAATTTGTCATCTGAATGTGTCCTTAACTCTGTACATATATAATTCAAGTATGAAGTAAGTGTTATATATATTGTAATACAATTTCTAATTTAATTTGATGCATTGTTATCACTTTGTTTTCTTTTATTTTTTTTTTTACACATTTCTTGTATTGTTATAACTGGTCCTTCCAAATGTATACTTTTCAATATAATAGATTGTAAGCATAACAAAATCTAATATAATTTCAGATTTTGCTCAATCCTTTGTTATTTTTTGTTTTGTTTGCTTTTTGGTCTCCACATTTCTATTGCTATAATAACTTAGTCATCTAAATGCTTTCTTTACCATATAATAGCAGATTATTATGATATAACTTAATGTAATTTCTATTTTTATTCAACGTATTGTTGTCATTTTTTTGTATTCTATTATTTTTTTGTTTCTGCATTTCTGGTCTGTAATAAGTTGTCATATAATGTGTCCATAACATTATCATAGAAATAAGTGTGAAATAATGTAACATAAGTTCCAATTTTTCTTCAATGCATTGTTGTCATTTGTTTACTCTTTAATTTTTCTACATAATCTAAATGTAATAGCATTTTAAATATAATATACTATATTTTCTAATTTTCTTCAATGCATCCTTAAATAAGGAGGTGGTGTAATATAATTTAATTTCTACTTTTTTATGTTGTTGTCATGTATTTGTTTACACAGTTTTTTGTTTCCACAACTGTGGTGCTGTCATAATTTGTCATCAGAATGTCCTTTAATACATAATGCATAATAGTGGATAAGTAATATAATATAATATAATTTCTAATTTTCTTGAATGAGTTTTTATTATTTTTCTCACTCCATTGTTTTTTGTTTACACAATTGGCACTGTAATAAAATGTCATCTGAATGGGTAATTAAATAACAGGACATTCATACGACATAATGCAATCTAATTTATAATAATTTTTCTATGCATTGTCTTTTACTCTATTGTTTCCACATTTGTTGTGCTGTGCTTCTGAATGTGTCCTCTGCAACATTAATAGGGGGGTAAGTGTGCTAAAATATACTTTCTTATTTGGTTTAATGCATTGATCTTACTTTGTTCACTTGATTGTTTTCTTTCACACTCTTGTTGCTATAATAACTTGTCATCTGAATGTTCCTTTTATAATATAATAACAGGTAAGTGTAATATAATGTAATACTATTTTTTTTGGATTACACATTAATGGTGCTGTATTGACTTGTCACCTGAATGCATAAAATACATAGTAGAATGTGTGATAAAATGTAATTTACTTTCTAATTTTATTTAATGTATTGTTTCTCATTTTGCTTACTCCAAAAACTTTTTCCCTAATTCATGTTGCTGTAAAATCTTGTGATCTGAACTTTCCTCTAAAATATATTAGTTGATAAATGTTATTTAATGTCACATAATTTCTAAATTTATTTAATTCATTGTTATCATTTTTACTCTATTATTTCCTGTTTCCAAATCTATGGTTTTGTAATATCTTCTTATCTGAATGTGTCATTTGCAATGTAATAGCAAGTAAGCATAAATATAATGTAATATAATTACTAATTTTAATTCAATGCATTTTTATCATTGTCTTTAATCTTTTCTTTCGTTTTCACATTTTGGTCATGTAATAACTTGCCATATGTGTCTTTTACAACATAACAGCTAGTAAGTATCATATAATGTAGCATAACAAGTTTTATTGAAATAATATTATTGTTTTAAAATCTGTAGTTTATTCACATTTTCATTGTTGTGATACTTGTCATCTGAATATGTTCTTTTTTATGTAATATTAAGTGTTGTGTATTTTCTAACGTATATTCTAACATTATGATAAAGGAACTATTTGTTGAATTTATTTTTAAGAGAGTGTTTTTAAGGAACACTATAGTTTCTTCCTGTGTGCTACTAAGAAATAAATAATTCTTTTATGATCAGACTACTGTTAAAGGTCAACTTTTCATTAGTTGTTACTCTGATAATTGCGCAAAAGTGTGTCTGTTCTGAAGTAATGACTGTGTATATTTATGTACACAAGAGTGTTATTAATATTGATGACACTATTGTAAGAGTTGTTGAGTGTGGTTTGTTTAACTTCTTAATGTTGTTTACGTTTGTAATGTTACTAGTGTACTCATGTAATAAGTAATAAAAAATGTTACTATAGATAGTGTGTAAGTTATTATTGTAGTTCATTGGCTAGGGGTTATGAGATTATTATATATTTAGGCGGGATCTACAGCAGTTATCATAGCAACAAAAATGGGATACAAAGATGTTGTTTTGATTTTAACCAAGAAAGGAGCTAATCTAGACATTGTTAATGCAGTAAGTGTTCATTGCATATCTTGCATTACTAACCCTCTGTATCTGAAGATAATGTGCAAATAATTTTTCTTATAATACAGTCATCAATTACATTACTGTTGTAATAAAGTTCGAATTAAATGAATACCAGAAATGGAATGGGATACAAAACATTTTTATATTACTATAAAAAATTGTAAATTTGATAAATATGCTTAATCAATTTTCCTATTGGACACCAAACAATGATAATAATCACAATTTCATCAGTTTGTTAACAATTAATTTAAGTGCTCACATAATATAACAATCAATGTCATATGAAACAATACTTGGTTAGCTTAATATTTTTGTAAAGAAAGAATATAAATTTGTAATGGTTTTGTACTAAAAGGCTTATCAAGTGGTAATTTGGATTTATAAATTTACACATAATTGAGCATTTTAATGTTCAGTATCATTACAATACCAGCATATTTGTCAGCTCTACTTGGTATGCTAATGGTATTGTTAACAAGTCATATTTTAAAAATGCCTTGTTTGTTTTCAATATGTAGACTATTAGTAAGCTATAGCTTGGATATAATTAGTCAGGTAATGTTGGTTATTATAGTGAAAATGTGCAAAATGTACTGAGAGAGTCATGACAATAGTTGATAAGTAAAGTGCTATTAAGAGTTACATGGTATATTTCTTATCAGCTGCTGAAGTGTTTACTTAACTATATTGTAAAGATTATATCTGTGTGTCTTATTTCTCATATTTCAAGCCCTTACAATGCACTATATGTACTTAAAACCATCTTGACCTTAAAAAAAATAAAGATTGATTTGTAATGAATTCACAAATGACTTACATGAAGACAGTGCATGAGTGTAGTTTGATATATCTTGATAAATTGTAGAGATTTAACTATTTAGATATTTTTGGTGAGTATTTATATGTTTGTAGTGTTATTGTATTGTGTTAGCAGTCTAATAGTTGATTGTTTGTTTGTTTCTATAATAGGAAGGCTGGGCAGCCCTTCATTATGCAAGTTATGAAGGACATACAGACATTGTTGAAGTACTTGTCACCCATGGAGCTGATATCAATGTTATCACTAAGGTAATTCAGATCATGACAATGAGTATGTTTTTCTCTAAATCTTAATCTGCATCTGTGAACAAATTAAACTAAACGTACATAGATATATAATAATTCAGACTAATATCTATATATTTTACTACAATAGTAGTAGACCAAACACTAGGTACACCTCTTATGATTTATGTAGATTTATGTAAAAAAAGTAAAGCATAACAATATATATAGCCCAACATCTTTGCATAAGCTTTAACTGAAAGTAAAACAATGTTGTCATTTAAGTAGTTTATTTTGTTGTTCCATTCAAATTTATAATATGATATAATGTAACATAACTTTCTGATTTTCTTCAATGCGTTGTTGTCATTTATTTACTCTATTATTTTTTTGTTGCTATATTTATTGTGCTATAATACTTGTCATCTTAATACATCCTTTACAATATAGTAGGTGTTAAGTGTGATTAATTTCCTATTTTCTGCAATTTATATTCTTATCATTTTATTTACTCTTTTAATTTTTGTTTTCACATTTATGGTGCTGTAATAACTTATCATCTGAATGCATCCTTTATAATATAATACCAGGTATATGTAATATCAGTTCTAATTTTTTATATGCATTCTTGTTATTTATTTACTCTATTGTTTTTTTCCACATTTATGGTGCTATAATAACATTGTCATCTGAATGTGTTCTTTTAATAGGTATGTATTATGTAACATGAAATATAATTTCTAATGTTTGTTAATGCATTGTGTTGTTATTTTGTTCACACTATCCTATTTTTATACACTCATGGTGCTCTAATGACATATCTTCTGAATTAAGCTTTAAATAATAAAATGTAAAAGTGATGTAATATGATATGTATTACATGTAATGTATTGTAATATAATTTCTAACTTTTATTCAATGCATTGTTGTCATTTTATTTACTCTATTTTTTCTTTCCTCATTTATGGTATTGCAATTATTGTTAATTAATGTATGCTTAAAGTCTTATATAATGTAATTTCAAATCTCATTTTATTTAATATGTAGTACAAGAGTGTCATTTAGTATATTGTATTGTTTGCATTGATTTTATGTTTTTTTAACCCTTTTAGTAACTTTAGTATTTGCTACACATTTGTTTGTTTTTTTTGCTTTGTGAAAGTATATCTTAATTAGAATGGTTTACAATTATAAAACGGTTATTACACATTATTGTTGTTGAGAACAGATATTGTACATATGCCATTACTAATTGATTATCATGTGAGCATACAAATGAATGACAATAATGATAGCATTTAATTTATTACTAATGTTAAAATGTTGATGAATTAACTATATATGACTGTATCAGTTTCACTTGTAAAGTATCTGTTTTTGTGGTTAATTAAGAGCATGTGGGTTCAAATAACTCTAAAGTTTAACTTTAAGGTTTTTTGTTGTTAAGTTTTCTTTGTCTTGATGATATTATTGTTACAGTAAATGTTGAGAGTACTTTGATACTTTTATTTGACTAAATATAGTGTTGTCTAGTTTTGTAATGTAGATAATGTTCAAATGTCCCTGATACATTCTACTAGTGCATATATACAGTGTTTTTATAAAATATTTTAGGGAGGCTACTCCAGTCACATTAGCAGCAAAGAAGAGATACCAAGACTTGTTTTCAATTTTAACCCCAGGAAAAAGCCAACAAAGTAAGTGTTCATGCATATAAGAAATTATGTTTCATGACAAAGTCTATAAAAACTGAAGATAAAATTTAACTCTATCCAGCATTATTATTATAAGATAGATTGAATTATATTTCTTTAAGAACAAGTGCATATCATAATGGGAAGAGGATACAATTTTTTAAAAAAACATTAGCAATAATGGTAGTTTTTTCACCAGGTGCTGTAACTAACATTTCTAGTTGTTCCTATTGTACTCCAAATGATGGATAGAGATCACTTTTTTCATTAATACTAATATATACATGTTGTGTGTGTGTGTATTTATGTATTTATGTATTTAGGGATGGATAGATGGATATATATGTGTGTATTATCACAACTTTCATGAACTTTTTTCAACTCTCAATTTAAGTGCACCCACATAAAATATTTAGCAGTGAAATCTGATGTGAAATGTCAACTTCTATCAATATTTTCTGAAAATAAAAAGTGTTTGTATACAGTGGCTGGGTATAGGGACTACTTACTTATGCTTCCTATTGACTTCCTAGGGATATATATTATTAGGTGTGGTTATGACTGGAAGTATGATTGTAGCTTCTTGCTAGAGATAAAAATTTTTCTTTCGATGCAGGTAGTGGCAGATTGTCAGCTATTAAAGTTTTAATATGATTGTCTGCTGTTTCTCTCTTATTGATATACTACATTTCTTTTTCTAGCTTTCTTGCATCTTATTATGACATAGTGACCACACAGTTAGAAACTATACCATATATACTCACTTTTAAACACTGTATTTCTACTATATTGGGATATTTCATGTTGCAACCATTAAAATATATCACCCTCAATTAAATGTGTACTATATATATATGTTAGGCAGTCAATTAGAACTATGTGGTATGTGCATATATATATATATATTATATATATATATTATATATATATATATATATGTAAAACAATCAGCTATATTTGAAAGGCATTGCTTATGATTTAATAATGATAAAATATTAGCACTGTGGTTTGTGTAATCATGATATTTCTAAGAAGTAATAAAACATGATAAAAATACACAACATCAACAGCAAAAGTTTTAAAGTAGGCAATATTATAGACTACTATTGACATGGTTTTAAAGGCAAAGTTAGAATTGATGGTTAATTTTAGAACTGATTTCTGTATGCTTATATAAATATAATATATAAATAATATATATATATATATATATGTATATATATAACATTATATACATATATATATATATATATATATACTGAAGTATCTAAGTCTGTTGAAGAGTGCTCGATGTCGTTTAGACAGAGCGGGTTAGAACAGTTCTGTTCTAGAACTGTTTGTTCTATATAATATATATATATATATATATATATATATATCTATATATATATATATATATATATATATATATATATATATATATATCTGTATATGTATGTATATATATATATATATCTATATATATACATATACATCTATCCATATATATGTATGTATGTATATAATATATTATATATGTTATATCTATAATATGTATGTATATATATGTATATATATTAGTGTGTGTGTGTGTGTGTGTGTATCATTGTAAAACAATCAGCTATATTTGAAAGGCATTGATTATAATTTAATAATGATATGTATTAGCACTGTGGTTGTGTGTAATCATGACATTTCTAAGAAATAATAAAACATGATATAAAATACGACAACACATCAAACCAAAAGTTTTAAAGTAGGCAATATTATAGTCTCTTTTTTTTCACTACTCTTGACGTGGCTTGGATAGCAAAGTTAAACTAGTTGGTTAATTTAGAACCAATTCCCTTTTCAATATAATTATTGACAATTCTTAGGACTTTTGTGACTTAGGACTTTAGAGAGCCTATTTTTGCTGTACTTTAAGCTTGGAAATGGTAAATCTATCATGTAACAAGGTTTAGTTCTAGCGATTCAGTATGTCTCAATGTTTTGAGTCAATTAAGAAGACAGATGATAAAATTTACAGTAAAAACTACTTAAAAAATTCTAGCATATAAGCAGGTAGCTGCTGCTCCCTATTTGGAAGCTGTGACATGTATACCTATTGAGTAAGTTTGATACTTTCTCGACTAGATTCAACACATTGTCTATGTTTGTAATGTAAATAAAGTACAAATCTTGTGATATATTTATTAGTGGATATAGATGGATTGTTATAATGTATTTAGGGGGATCTACTCCAGTCTTGTTAGCAGCAAAAAAGGGACACAAAGATATAGTTTCAATTTTAACACCAGAGAGGAGCTATCTGATCTTCTTAACAAAGTAAGTTTTAGTATATATAACTTTTTATGACAAAGTCTATAAAATTGAAGATAAAATTTAACTCCATCCAACAATACTATCTAATATAAATTAAATTATTTCCTTAAGAATATCACAAACAAGTGCATACCAGAATGGGATGAGGATACAATTTTTAAAAAAAACATTAGAAAAGATTGCAGTTTTTTTCAACAGGTGTATTTAACTAATATTCCTACTTATTCCCATTTACTACTCCAAATGATGGATAAAGATCACATTGCTTTTTTCTAATTCGCTTTTCTTGCATCTTATTATTACGGCATAGTGACCATACAGTAGAATCTCTACCATATATACCCACTTTTAGACACTGTATTACTACTATATTTGGGATCTTTCACTATTGCAATCATAAAATATATCACCCCAATCGAACGTGCACTACATATATCTTAGGCATCATTTAGGACTATGTGGTATGTACATACACACACACACACACACACTTATATATATCTATTGTTGTAAAAATAAAGAAAGCATTAATTATGATTTATTATGTTTGTGTAATCTTGACATTTCCTAAGAAAATAGTAAAACATCATAAAAAATGCACAACAAACTGTTTTAAAGTAGACAATATCATAGTCTTTTTTTACTACTATTGACATGGCTTTAAAAGCAAGTTAGACTTTGCTGGTTAATTTTAGAACTGATTTCTTTTCAACTATTAAATATTGGCAATTCAAAGGACTTTGATGACTTAGTACTTTTTTGCTGCATTTTAAGCTTGGAAATGTCATCATAACAATGTCTAGTCCTAGTGATGAGGCATGTCTCAAAGCTTAAGTCAATTAAAAGGATAGATGATAAAAGTTACACTAAATACTACTAAGAAGAATTGTATCATTTAAACAGGTAGTGGCTGCCTTCTTGGAAACTGTACCATGTATACCTATTGAGTGATATGTGCTGCCTGCATAAAGCTGAGGAAGCACTTCAATGTTGTCATCATAGGAGTTTTTCCTCCTGGGTGGCTAGTCCCTGCTTTTCTTTTGTTTTTGTATGATGGGGTAAATCAAAACAGCGTGAGAGTTCTTAGCTGTTACCAGTAGTGTCTCACTGCTGAGAGAGATGGCCTTTAGTGTTTCTAATGCATAAGGAACCTCCTGTTTAGGTAAAATGCAGAAATGGACAGATTATTTGGCTGACTGAAAAGAACATATTAATACTACAATTTTAGTTCCTACTAGTGCATGAGTACAGAGATTGTGCATAAGAACTGACTTAAATTAATATAGCTTATTGAGTGGAATAGTATAGAATCAACAATTAATGAGAAGATTAGTTAGTTCAATTGACATGATAGTTCAGTTCTGACATTGATAGGTTAGATTTAATGCCTTATCATCCCAACAGAACAAACTCTATACAATAATTGGCTTGAATGGTGTTCTACAGTGATTACTGCTAGAAGATAAAGTATTGCAAATAACTTATTTTCCTCTAGTATTTTGTTAGGCAAAAATCTGCACTATTTGCCAGACTATTTATATTTGCATGAATTCTACAAGTGACTTATAACAACTAATTTCTCTAGGATCAGATAATAGCTTTATATAGAACCTCAAATAATGTCATACTGAGATAGTCTAGTTATTCTTACAACATGAATGGGACATCCTAATATTTGTGATAAGGCTAATATATCTTACATATAGATATTTGTTGCAAGTGTACCACCTATTATTAGTTCTGTACCACACTTTCTTGCATGAGGTAGTGATACCATTGATGTTAATGATGAACTAGTTAATATGACATTAATTTCTCTAGAATCAGATGACAGCTCTGCATTGTAGCTCAAGAGAAGGTCCACTCTGAGATAGTCCAGTTATTCTTACATTATCATGCAGATCCTAACATTTGTAACAATGGCAATCAATCCATTAATTATTTTATTGATTAGTCTAATTTAAATAGGATGGTAACACTGGCTTGCATATTGCCTCCAAAGAATGTCATATAAATGTTATACAATCATTGCT
>NW_024534834.1:0-17490 GCF_016097555.1 Gigantopelta aegis
TGCGACAGATGAAGCTAAGTGAAATTGAATAAAGTTTGTCACTTTGACAGCCATTTTTTCCTCATGCATTCAGTTCGAATTGTTCCGCCGGAAAAGATAAATACTTGTCCCTCCCTCCCTCCCTCCCTCCCTCCCTCCCTCCCTCCCTCCCTCCGTCCGTCCGTCCGTCCGTCGTTTTACAGTATTCTTGATAGTTTGTTTTATAATTGTGTGTTTTGCTTGAAAATTTCATTGTTATTGTTTGATAGTTTGTTTTATAATTGTGTGCTTTGCTTGAAAATTTCATTGTTATTGTTGACTGATGTTTTCTATCTTTTTTTTTCAGTTGACGTGTGGAATCAAGAGATGGAAGATATTTATCATCGGGCTGGTGACAGTTGAAGGTGTAGCTGTCACAAGTGAAGCATTTTAATGGTAAGTTACCTCCCTTCTTGATTTTGGATAGTTTGGTTTATAATTGTTTTGGTGAAGAATTGAATTATAATTGAAAGATATCTATCAGTGGATTGATAACAGCTGAAGACACAGCTAAAAGACATACATCTCTGTTATTAGCAAGATGACTGATGTCAAATGAAGTTGCATGCAATGAAATGTCTAAGTAATCGTTTTTTCAACATCCTTGTTAGTTCGTTTTATAATTGTGTGTTTTACTGCAAACGTATATATACTCAACAAGGAAAGTTTAGCAAATATCTGTTATGACGTCTAAATTTGCCATGGTTGAATAAACTTAAAAGAAAACCAGGTCCTCCTGTTGTGTTGAGGCAAAGGTTGATGAAAAAAAGAAAGAACAAAAGTTTGTTTTATTTAACAACGCCACCTAGAGCACATTGATTGTTCTTTTATCTTATCATCGGCTCTTGGACGTCAAACATATGGTCATTCTGACACTGTTTTTCAGAGGAAACCCGCTGTGGCCACATAGGCTACTGTTTTACGACAGGCAGCAAGGCATCTTTTATTTGCGCTTCCCACAGGCAGGATAGCACAAACCATGGCCTTTGTTGAACCAGTCATGGATCGCTGGTCGGTGCAAGTGGTTTACACCTACCCACTGAGCCTTGCGCGGCACTCACTCAGGGTTTGGAGTCGGTATCTGGATTAAAAATCCCATGCCTCGACTGGCATCCGGACCCAGTACCTACCAGCCGCTAAGGTTGATGCGTTTATGTTGTTTGTAAATGGTAAACATCTCAGATGTGAATACTAATTCATAAAAATAGGTTCATTTATAAATGGTATGCCATTTCTTTTAACATTAGCTAAACTTTCGATGTTGAGTATATTATTATTGTTGAGGAATGTTTTCTACAAAATTGTTGTCTTTTAGTTGACGTGTGGAATCAAGAGATGGAAGATACTTATCATCGGGCTGGTGACAGCTGAAGGCATGGTTACGAGAGTTGGAAGATTTCATCAACATCCTTGCGACAGATGAAGCTAAGTGAAATTGAATAAAGTTTGTCACTTTGACAGCCATTTTTTCCTCATGCATTCAGTTCGAATTGTTCCGCCGGAAAAGATAAATACTTGTCCCTCCCTCCCTCCCTCCCTCCCTCCCTCCCTCCCTCCCTCCCTCCCTCCTCCGTCCGTCCGTCCGTCGTTTTACAGTATTCTTGATAGTTTGTTTTATAATTGTGTGTTTTGCTTGAAAATTTCATTGTTATTGTTTGATAGTTTGTTTTATAATTGTGTGCTTTGCTTGAAAATTTCATTGTTATTGTTGACTGATGTTTTCTATCTTTTTTTTTCAGTTGACGTGTGGAATCAAGAGATGGAAGATATTTATCATCGGGCTGGTGACAGTTGAAGGTGTAGCTGTCACAAGTGAAGCATTTTAATGGTAAGTTACCTCCCTTCTTGATTTTGGATAGTTTGGTTTATAATTGTTTTGGTGAAGAATTGAATTATAATTGAAAGATATCTATCAGTGGATTGATAACAGCTGAAGACACAGCTAAAAGACATACATCTCTGTTATTAGCAAGATGACTGATGTCAAATGAAGTTGCATGCAATGAAATGTCTAAGTAATCGTTTTTTCAACATCCTTGTTAGTTCGTTTTATAATTGTGTGTTTTACTGCAAACGTATATATACTCAACAAGGAAAGTTTAGCAAATATCTGTTATGACGTCTAAATTTGCCATGGTTGAATAAACTTAAAAGAAAACCAGGTCCTCCTGTTGTGTTGAGGCAAAGGTTGATGAAAAAAAGAAAGAACAAAAGTTTGTTTTATTTAACAACGCCACCTAGAGCACATTGATTGTTCTTTTATCTTATCATCGGCTCTTGGACGTCAAACATATGGTCATTCTGACACTGTTTTTCAGAGGAAACCCGCTGTGGCCACATAGGCTACTGTTTTACGACAGGCAGCAAGGCATCTTTTATTTGCGCTTCCCACAGGCAGGATAGCACAAACCATGGCCTTTGTTGAACCAGTCATGGATCGCTGGTCGGTGCAAGTGGTTTACACCTACCCACTGAGCCTTGCGGGGCACTCACTCAGGGTTTGGAGTCGGTATCTGGATTAAAAATCCCATGCCTCGACTGGCATCCGGACCCAGTACCTACCAGCCGCTAAGGTTGATGCGTTTATGTTGTTTGTAAATGGTAAACATCTCAGATGTGAATACTAATTCATAAAAATAGGTTCATTTATAAATGGTATGCCATTTCTTTTAACATTAGCTAAACTTTCGATGTTGAGTATATTATTATTGTTGAGGAATGTTTTCTACAAAATTGTTGTCTTTTAGTTGACGTGTGGAATCAAGAGATGGAAGATACTTATCATCGGGCTGGTGACAGCTGAAGGCATGGTTACGAGAGTTGGAAGATTTCATCAACATCCTTGCGACAGATGAAGCTAAGTGAAATTGAATAAAGTTTGTCACTTTGACAGCCATTTTTTCCTCATGCATTCAGTTCGAATTGTTCCGCCGGAAAAGATAAATACTTGTCCCTCCCTCCCTCCCTCCCCTCCCTCCCTCCCTCCCTCCCTCCCTCCCTCCGTCCGTCCGTCCGTCCGTCGTTTTACAGTATTCTTGATAGTTTGTTTTATAATTGTGTGTTTTGCTTGAAAATTTCATTGTTATTGTTTGATAGTTTGTTTTATAATTGTGTGCTTTGCTTGAAAATTTCATTGTTATTGTTGACTGATGTTTTCTATCTTTTTTTTTCAGTTGACGTGTGGAATCAAGAGATGGAAGATATTTATCATCGGGCTGGTGACAGTTGAAGGTGTAGCTGTCACAAGTGAAGCATTTTAATGGTAAGTTACCTCCCTTCTTGATTTTGGATAGTTTGGTTTATAATTGTTTTGGTGAATGAAATAATTGAATTATAATTGAAAGATATCTATCAGTGGATTGATAACAGCTGAAGACACAGCTAAAAGACATACATCTCTGTTATTAGCAAGATGACTGATGTCAAATGAAGTTGCATGCAATGAAATGTCTAAGTAATCGTTTTTTCAACATCCTTGTTCGTTCGTTTTATAATTGTGTGTTTTACTGCAAACGTATATATACTCAACAAGGAATGTTTAGCAAATATCTGTTATGACGTCTAAATTTGCCATGGTTGAATAAACTTAAAAGAAAACCAGGTCCTCCTGTTGTGTTGAGGCAAAGGTTGATGAAAAAAAGATAGAACAAAAGTTTGTTTTATTTAACAACGCCACCTAGAGCACATTGATTGTTCTTTTATCTTATCATCGGCTCTTGGACGTCAAACATATGGTCATTCTGACACTGTTTTTCAGAGGAAACCCGCTGTCGCCACATAGGCTACTATTTTACGACAGGCAGCAAGGGATATTTTATTTGCGCTTCCCACAGGCAGGATAGCACAAAGCATGGCCTTTGTTGAACCAGTCATGGATCGCTGGTCGGTGCAAGTGGTTTACAACTACCCACTGAGCCTTGCGGGGCACTCACTCAGGGTTTGGAGTCAGTATCTGGATTAATTTTGCTTGAAAATTTCATTGTTATTGTTGACTGATGTTTTCTACCTTTTTTTTTTAGTTGACGTGTGGAATCAAGAGATGGAAGATATCTATCAGTGGATTGATAACAGCTGAAGACACAGCTAAAAGACATACATCTCTGTTATTAGCAAGATGACTGATGTCAAATGAAGTTGCATGCAATGAAATGTCTAAGTAATCGTTTTTTCAACATCCTTGTTAGTTCGTTTTATAATTGTGTGTTTTACTGCAAACGTATATATACTCAACAAGGAAAGTTTAGCAAATATCTGTTATGACGTCTAAATTTGCCATGGTTGAATAAACTTAAAAGAAAACCAGGTCCTCCTGTTGTGTTGAGGCAAAGGTTGATGAAAAAAAGATAGAACAAAAGTTTGTTTTATTTAACAACGCCACCTAGAGCACATTGATTGTTTTTTTATCTTATCATCGGCTCTTGGACGTCAAACATATGGTCATTCTGACACTGTTTTTCAGAGGAAACCCGCTGTGGCCACATATGCTACTGTTTTACGACAGGCAGCAAGGCATCTTTTATTTGCGCTTCCCACAGGCAGGATAGCACAAACCATGGCCTTTGTTGAACCAGTCATGGATCGCTGGTCGGTGCAAGTGGTTTACACCTACCCACTGAGCCTTGCGCGGCACTCACTCAGGGTTTGGAGTCGGTATCTGGATTAAAAATCCCATGCCTCGACTGGCATCCGAACCCAGTACCTACCAGCCGCTAAGGTTGATGCGTTTATGTTGTTTGTAAATGGTAAACATCTCAGATGTGAATACTAATTCATAAAAATAGGTTCATTTATAAATGGTATGCCATTTCTTTTAACATTAGCTAAACTTTCGATGTTGAGTATATTATTATTGTTGAGGAATGTTTTCTACAAAATTGTTGTCTTTTAGTTGACGTGTGGAATCAAGAGATGGAAGATACTTATCATCGGGCTGGTGACAGCTGAAGGCATGGTTACGAGAGTTGGAAGATTTCATCAACATCCTTGCGACAGATGAAGCTAAGTGAAATTGAATAAAGTTTGTCACTTTGACAGCCATTTTTTCCTCATGCATTCAGTTCGAATTGTTCCGCCGGAAAAGATAAATACTTGTCCCTCCCTCCCCTCCCTCCCTCCCTCCCTCCCTCCCTCCCTCCGTCCGTCCGTCGTTTTACAGTATTCTTGATAGTTTGTTTTATAATTGTGTGTTTTGCTTGAAAATTTCATTGTTATTGTTTGATAGTTTGTTTTATAATTGTGTGCTTTGCTTGAAAATTTCATTGTTATTGTTGACTGATGTTTTCTATCTTTTTTTTTCAGTTGACGTGTGGAATCAAGAGATGGAAGATATTTATCATCGGGCTGGTGACAGTTGAAGGTGTAGCTGTCACAAGTGAAGCATTTTAATGGTAAGTTACCTCCCTTCTTGATTTTGGATAGTTTGGTTTATAATTGTTTTGGTGAAGAATTGAATTATAATTGAAAGATATCTATCAGTGGATTGATAACAGCTGAAGACACAGCTAAAAGACATACATCTCTGTTATTAGCAAGATGACTGATGTCAAATGAAGTTGCATGCAATGAAATGTCTAAGTAATCGTTTTTTCAACATCCTTGTTAGTTCGTTTTATAATTGTGTGTTTTACTGCAAACGTATATATACTCAACAAGGAAAGTTTAGCAAATATCTGTTATGACGTCTAAATTTGCCATGGTTGAATAAACTTAAAAGAAAACCAGGTCCTCCTGTTGTGTTGAGGCAAAGGTTGATGAAAAAAAGAAAGAACAAAAGTTTGTTTTATTTAACAACGCCACCTAGAGCACATTGATTGTTCTTTTATCTTATCATCGGCTCTTGGACGTCAAACATATGGTCATTCTGACACTGTTTTTCAGAGGAAACCCGCTGTGGCCACATAGGCTACTGTTTTACGACAGGCAGCAAGGCATCTTTTATTTGCGCTTCCCACAGGCAGGATAGCACAAACCATGGCCTTTGTTGAACCAGTCATGGATCGCTGGTCGGTGCAAGTGGTTTACAACTACCCACTGAGCCTTGCGGGCACTCACTCAGGGTTTGGAGTCGGTATCTGGATTAAAAATCCCATGCCTCGACTGGCATCCGGACCCAGTACCTACCAGCCGCTAAGGTTGATGCGTTTATGTTGTTTGTAAATGGTAAACATCTCAGATGTGAATACTAATTCATAAAAATAGGTTCATTTATAAATGGTATGCCATTTCTTTTAACATTAGCTAAACTTTCGATGTTGAGTATATTATTATTGTTGAGGAATGTTTTCTACAAAATTGTTGTCTTTTAGTTGACGTGTGGAATCAAGAGATGGAAGATACTTATCATCGGGCTGGTGACAGCTGAAGGCATGGTTACGAGAGTTGGAAGATTTCATCAACATCCTTGCGACAGATGAAGCTAAGTGAAATTGAATAAAGTTTGTCACTTTGACAGCCATTTTTTCCTCATGCATTCAGTTCGAATTGTTCCGCCGGAAAAGATAAATACTTGTCCCTCCCTCCCTCCCTCCCTCCCTCCCTCCCTCCCTCCGTCCGTCCGTCCGTCGTTTTACAGTATTCTTGATAGTTTGTTTTATAATTGTGTGTTTTGCTTGAAAATTTCATTGTTATTGTTTGATAGTTTGTTTTATAATTGTGTGCTTTGCTTGAAAATTTCATTGTTATTGTTGACTGATGTTTTCTATCTTTTTTTTTCAGTTGACGTGTGGAATCAAGAGATGGAAGATATTTATCATCGGGCTGGTGACAGTTGAAGGTGTAGCTGTCACAAGTGAAGCATTTTAATGGTAAGTTACCTCCCTTCTTGATTTTGGATAGTTTGGTTTATAATTGTTTTGGTGAAGAATTGAATTATAATTGAAAGATATCTATCAGTGGATTGATAACAGCTGAAGACACAGCTAAAAGACATACATCTCTGTTATTAGCAAGATGACTGATGTCAAATGAAGTTGCATGCAATGAAATGTCTAAGTAATCGTTTTTTCAACATCCTTGTTAGTTCGTTTTATAATTGTGTGTTTTACTGCAAACGTATATATACTCAACAAGGAAAGTTTAGCAAATATCTGTTATGACGTCTAAATTTGCCATGGTTGAATAAACTTAAAAGAAAACCAGGTCCTCCTGTTGTGTTGAGGCAAAGGTTGATGAAAAAAAGAAAGAACAAAAGTTTGTTTTATTTAACAACGCCACCTAGAGCACATTGATTGTTCTTTTATCTTATCATCGGCTCTTGGACGTCAAACATATGGTCATTCTGACACTGTTTTTCAGAGGAAACCCGCTGTGCACATAGGCTACTGTTTTACGACAGGCAGCAAGGCATCTTTTATTTGCGCTTCCCACAGGCAGGATAGCACAAACCATGGCCTTTGTTGAACCAGTCATGGATCGCTGGTCGGTGCAAGTGGTTTACACCTACCCACTGAGCCTTGCGGGGCACTCACTCAGGGTTTGGAGTCGGTATCTGGATTAAAAATCCCATGCCTCGACTGGCATCCGGACCCAGTACCTACCAGCCGCTAAGGTTGATGCGTTTATGTTGTTTGTAAATGGTAAACATCTCAGATGTGAATACTAATTCATAAAAATAGGTTCATTTATAAATGGTATGCCATTTCTTTTAACATTAGCTAAACTTTCGATGTTGAGTATATTATTATTGTTGAGGAATGTTTTCTACAAAATTGTTGTCTTTTAGTTGACGTGTGGAATCAAGAGATGGAAGATACTTATCATCGGGCTGGTGACAGCTGAAGGCATGGTTACGAGAGTTGGAAGATCAAGATTTCCTCAACATCCTTGCGACAGATGAAGCTAAGTGAAATTGAATAAAGTTTGTCACTTTGACAGCCATTTTTTCCTCATGCATTCAGTTCGAATTGTTCCGCCGGAAAAGATAAATAAATCCCTCCCTCCCTCCCTCCCTCCCTCCCTCCCTCCCTCCCTCCGTCCGTCCGTCCGTCGTTTTACAGTATTCTTGATAGTTTGTTTTATAATTGTGTGTTTTGCTTGAAAATTTCATTGTTATTGTTTGATAGTTTGTTTTATAATTGTGTGCTTTGCTTGAAAATTTCATTGTTATTGTTGACTGATGTTTTCTATCTTTTTTTTTCAGTTGACGTGTGGAATCAAGAGATGGAAGATATTTATCATCGGGCTGGTGACAGTTGAAGGTGTAGCTGTCACAAGTGAAGCATTTTAATGGTAAGTTACCTCCCTTCTTGATTTTGGATAGTTTGGTTTATAATTGTTTTGGTGAAGAATTGAATTATAATTGAAAGATATCTATCAGTGGATTGATAACAGCTGAAGACACAGCTAAAAGACATACATCTCTGTTATTAGCAAGATGACTGATGTCAAATGAAGTTGCATGCAATGAAATGTCTAAGTAATCGTTTTTTCAACATCCTTGTTAGTTCGTTTTATAATTGTGTGTTTTACTGCAAACGTATATATACTCAACAAGGAAAGTTTAGCAAATATCTGTTATGACGTCTAAATTTGCCATGGTTGAATAAACTTAAAAGAAAACCAGGTCCTCCTGTTGTGTTGAGGCAAAGGTTGATGAAAAAAAGAAAGAACAAAAGTTTGTTTTATTTAACAACGCCACCTAGAGCACATTGATTGTTCTTTTATCTTATCATCGGCTCTTGGACGTCAAACATATGGTCATTCTGACACTGTTTTTCAGAGGAAACCCGCTGTGGCCACATAGGCTACTGTTTTACGACAGGCAGCAAGGCATCTTTTATTTGCGCTTCCCACAGGCAGGATAGCACAAACCATGGCCTTTGTTTTGAAGTCATGGATCGCTGGTCGGTGCAAGTGGTTTACACCTACCCACTGAGCCTTGCGGGGCACTCACTCAGGGTTTGGAGTCGGTATCTGGATTAAAAATCCCATGCCTCGACTGGCATCCGAACCCAGTACCTACCAGCCGCTAAGGTTGATGCGTTTATGTTGTTTGTAAATGGTAAACATCTCAGATGTGAATACTAATTCATAAAAATAGGTTCATTTATAAATGGTATGCCATTTCTTTTAACATTAGCTAAACTTTCGATGTTGAGTATATTATTATTGTTGAGGAATGTTTTCTACAAAATTGTTGTCTTTTAGTTGACGTGTGGAATCAAGAGATGGAAGATACTTATCATCGGGCTGGTGACAGCTGAAGGCATGGTTACGAGAGTTGGAAGATTTCATCAACATCCTTGCGACAGATGAAGCTAAGTGAAATTGAATAAAGTTTGTCACTTTGACAGCCATTTTTTCCTCAGCCATTCAGTTCATTCAGTTCGAATTGTTCCGCCGGAAAAGATAAATACTTGTCCCTCCCTCCCTCCCTCCCTCCCTCCCTCCCTCCCTCCCTCCCTCCCTCCCTCCGTCCGTCCGTCGTTTTACAGTATTCTTGATAGTTTGTTTTATAATTGTGTGTTTTGCTTGAAAATTTCATTGTTATTGTTTGATAGTTTGTTTTATAATTGTGTGCTTTGCTTGAAAATTTCATTGTTATTGTTGACTGATGTTTTCTATCTTTTTTTTTCAGTTGACGTGTGGAATCAAGAGATGGAAGATATTTATCATCGGGCTGGTGACAGTTGAAGGTGTAGCTGTCACAAGTGAAGCATTTTAATGGTAAGTTACCTCCCTTCTTGATTTTGGATAGTTTGGTTTATAATTGTTTTGGTGAAGAATTGAATTATAATTGAAAGATATCTATCAGTGGATTGATAACAGCTGAAGACACAGCTAAAAGACATACATCTCTGTTATTAGCAAGATGACTGATGTCAAATGAAGTTGCATGCAATGAAATGTCTAAGTAATCGTTTTTTCAACATCCTTGTTAGTTCGTTTTATAATTGTGTGTTTTACTGCAAACGTATATATACTCAACAAGGAAAGTTTAGCAAATATCTGTTATGACGTCTAAATTTGCCATGGTTGAATAAACTTAAAAGAAAACCAGGTCCTCCTGTTGTGTTGAGGCAAAGGTTGATGAAAAAAAGAAAGAACAAAAGTTTGTTTTATTTAACAACGCCACCTAGAGCACATTGATTGTTCTTTTATCTTATCATCGGCTCTTGGACGTCAAACATATGGTCATTCTGACACTGTTTTTCAGAGGAAACCCGCTGTGGCCACATAGGCTACTGTTTTACGACAGGCAGCAAGGCATCTTTTATTTGCGCTTCCCACAGGCAGGATAGCACAAACCATGGCCTTTGTTGAACCAGTCATGGATCGCTGGTCGGTGCAAGTGGTTTACACCTACCCACTGAGCCTTGCGGGGCACTCACTCAGGGTTTGGAGTCGGTATCTGGATTAAAAATCCCATGCCTCGACTGGCATCCGAACCCAGTACCTACCAGCCGCTAAGGTTGATGCGTTTATGTTGTTTGTAAATGGTAAACATCTCTCAGATGTGAATACTAATTCATAAAAATAGGTTCATTTATAAATGGTATGCCATTTCTTTTAACATTAGCTAAACTTTCGATGTTGAGTATATTATTATTGTTGAGGAATGTTTTCTACAAAATTGTTGTCTTTTAGTTGACGTGTGGAATCAAGAGATGGAAGATACTTATCATCGGGCTGGTGACAGCTGAAGGCATGGTTACGAGAGTTGGAAGATTTCATCAACATCCTTGCGACAGATGAAGCTAAGTGAAATTGAATAAAGTTTGTCACTTTGACAGCCATTTTTTCCTCATGCATTCAGTTCGAATTGTTCCGCCGGAAAAGATAAATACTTGTCCCTCCCTCCCTCCCTCCCTCCCTCCCTCCCTCCCTCCCTCCGTCCGTCCGTCGTTTTACAGTATTCTTGATAGTTTGTTTTATAATTGTGTGTTTTGCTTGAAAATTTCATTGTTATTGTTTGATAGTTTGTTTTATAATTGTGTGCTTTGCTTGAAAATTTCATTGTTATTGTTGACTGATGTTTTCTATCTTTTTTTTTCAGTTGACGTGTGGAATCAAGAGATGGAAGATATTTATCATCGGGCTGGTGACAGTTGAAGGTGTAGCTGTCACAAGTGAAGCATTTTAATGGTAAGTTACCTCCCTTCTTGATTTTGGATAGTTTGGTTTATAATTGTTTTGGTGAAGAATTGAATTATAATTGAAAGATATCTATCAGTGGATTGATAACAGCTGAAGACACAGCTAAAAGACATACATCTCTGTTATTAGCAAGATGACTGATGTCAAATGAAGTTGCATGCAATGAAATGTCTAAGTAATCGTTTTTTCAACATCCTTGTTAGTTCGTTTTATAATTGTGTGTTTTACTGCAAACGTATATATACTCAACAAGGAAAGTTTAGCAAATATCTGTTATGACGTCTAAATTTGCCATGGTTGAATAAACTTAAAAGAAAACCAGGTCCTCCTGTTGTGTTGAGGCAAAGGTTGATGAAAAAAAGAAAGAACAAAAGTTTGTTTTATTTAACAACGCCACCTAGAGCACATTGATTGTTCTTTTATCTTATCATCGGCTCTTGGACGTCAAACATATGGTCATTCTGACACTGTTTTTCAGAGGAAACCCGCTGTGGCCACATATGCTACTGTTTTACGACAGGCAGCAAGGCATCTTTTATTTGCGCTTCCCACAGGCAGGATAGCACAAACCATGGCCTTTGTTGAACCAGTCATGGATCGCTGGTCGGTGCAAGTGGTTTACACCTACCCACTGAGCCTTGCGCGGCACTCACTCAGGGTTTGGAGTCGGTATCTGGATTAAAAATCCCATGCCTCGACTGGCATCCGGACCCAGTACCTACCAGCCGCTAAGGTTGATGCGTTTATGTTGTTTGTAAATGGTAAACATCTCAGATGTGAATACTAATTCATAAAAATAGGTTCATTTATAAATGGTATGCCATTTCTTTTAACATTAGCTAAACTTTCGATGTTGAGTATATTATTATTGTTGAGGAATGTTTTCTACAAAATTGTTGTCTTTTAGTTGACGTGTGGAATCAAGAGATGGAAGATACTTATCATCGGGCTGGTGACAGCTGAAGGCATGGTTACGAGAGTTGGAAGATTTCATCAACATCCTTGCGACAGATGAAGCTAAGTGAAATTGAATAAAGTTTGTCACTTTGACAGCCATTTTTTCCTCATGCATTCAGTTCGAATTGTTCCGCCGGAAAAGATAAATACTTGTCCCTCCCTCCCTCCCTCCCTCCCTCCCTCCCTCCCTCCCTCCGTCCGTCCGTCCGTCGTTTTACAGTATTCTTGATAGTTTGTTTTATAATTGTGTGTTTTGCTTGAAAATTTCATTGTTATTGTTTGATAGTTTGTTTTATAATTGTGTGCTTTGCTTGAAAATTTCATTGTTATTGTTGACTGATGTTTTCTATCTTTTTTTTTCAGTTGACGTGTGGAATCAAGAGATGGAAGATATTTATCATCGGGGCTGGTGACAGTTGAAGGTGTAGCTGTCACAAGTGAAGCATTTTAATGGTAAGTTACCTCCCTTCTTGATTTTGGATAGTTTGGTTTATAATTGTTTTGGTGAAGAATTGAATTATAATTGAAAGATATCTATCAGTGGATTGATAACAGCTGAAGACACAGCTAAAAGACATACATCTCTGTTATTAGCAAGATGACTGATGTCAAATGAAGTTGCATGCAATGAAATGTCTAAGTAATCGTTTTTTCAACATCCTTGTTAGTTCGTTTTATAATTGTGTGTTTTACTGCAAACGTATATATACTCAACAAGGAAAGTTTAGCAAATATCTGTTATGACGTCTAAATTTGCCATGGTTGAATAAACTTAAAAGAAAACCAGGTCCTCCTGTTGTGTTGAGGCAAAGGTTGATGAAAAAAAGAAAGAACAAAAGTTTGTTTTATTTAACAACGCCACCTAGAGCACATTGATTGTTCTTTTATCTTATCATCGGCTCTTGGACGTCAAACATATGGTCATTCTGACACTGTTTTTCAGAGGAAACCCGCTGTGGCCACATAGGCTACTGTTTTACGACAGGCAGCAAGGCATCTTTTATTTGCGCTTCCCACAGGCAGGATAGCACAAACCATGGCCTTTGTTGAACCAGTCATGGATCGCTGGTCGGTGCAAGTGGTTTACACCTACCCACTGAGCCTTGCGCGGCACTCACTCAGGGTTTGGAGTCGGTATCTGGATTAAAAATCCCATGCCTCGACTGGCATCTGAACCCAGTACCTACCAGCCGCTAAGGTTGATGCGTTTATGTTGTTTGTAAATGGTAAACATCTCAGATGTGAATACTAATTCATAAAAATAGGTTCATTTATAAATGGTATGCCATTTCTTTTAACATTAGCTAAACTTTCGATGTTGAGTATATTATTATTGTTGAGGAATGTTTTCTACAAAATTGTTGTCTTTTAGTTGACGTGTGGAATCAAGAGATGGAAGATACTTATCATCGGGCTGGTGACAGCTGAAGGCATGGTTACGAGAGTTGGAAGATTTCATCAACATCCTTGCGACAGATGAAGCTAAGTGAAATTGAATAAAGTTTGTCACTTTGACAGCCATTTTTTCCTCATGCATTCAGTTCGAATTGTTCCGCCGGAAAAGATAAATACTTGTCCCTCCCTCCCTCCCTCCCTCCCTCCCTCCCTCCCTCCGTCCGTCCGTCGTTTTACAGTATTCTTGATAGTTTGTTTTATAATTGTGTGTTTTGCTTGAAAATTTCATTGTTATTGTTTGATAGTTTGTTTTATAATTGTGTGCTTTGCTTGAAAATTTCATTGTTATTGTTGACTGATGTTTTCTATCTTTTTTTTTCAGTTGACGTGTGGAATCAAGAGATGGAAGATATTTATCATCGGGCTGGTGACAGTTGAAGGTGTAGCTGTCACAAGTGAAGCATTTTAATGGTAAGTTACCTCCCTTCTTGATTTTGGATAGTTTGGTTTATAATTGTTTTGGTGAAGAATTGAATTATAATTGAAAGATATCTATCAGTGGATTGATAACAGCTGAAGACACAGCTAAAAGACATACATCTCTGTTATTAGCAAGATGACTGATGTCAAATGAAGTTGCATGCAATGAAATGTCTAAGTAATCGTTTTTTCAACATCCTTGTTAGTTCGTTTTATAATTGTGTGTTTTACTGCAAACGTATATATACTCAACAAGGAAAGTTTAGCAAATATCTGTTATGACGTCTAAATTTGCCATGGTTGAATAAACTTAAAAGAAAACCAGGTCCTCCTGTTGTGTTGAGGCAAAGGTTGATGAAAAAAAGAAAGAAAAAAACTTTGTTTTATTTAACAACGCCACCTAGAGCACATTGATTGTTCTTTTATCTTATCATCGGCTCTTGGACGTCAAACATATGGTCATTCTGACACTGTTTTTCAGAGGAAACCCGCTGTGGCCACATATGCTACTGTTTTACGACAGGCAGCAAGGCATCTTTTATTTGCGCTTCCCACAGGCAGGATAGCACAAACCATGGCCTTTGTTGAACCAGTCATGGATCGCTGGTCGGTGCAAGTGGTTTACACCTACCCACTGAGCCTTGCGCGGCACTCACTCAGGGTTTGGAGTCGGTATCTGGATTAAAAATCCCATGCCTCGACTGGCATCCGACCCAGTACCTACCAGCCGCTAAGGTTGATGCGTTTATGTTGTTTGTAAATGGTAAACATCTCAGATGTGAATACTAATTCATAAAAATAGGTTCATTTATAAATGGTATGCCATTTCTTTTAACATTAGCTAAACTTTCGATGTTGAGTATATTATTATTGTTGAGGAATGTTTTCTACAAAATTGTTGTCTTTTAGTTGACGTGTGGAATCAAGAGATGGAAGATACTTATCATCGGGCTGGTGACAGCTGAAGGCATGGTTACGAGAGTTGGAAGATTTCATCAACATCCTTGCGACAGATGAAGCTAAGTGAAATTGAATAAAGTTTGTCACTTTGACAGCCATTTTTTCCTCATGCATTCAGTTCGAATTGTTCCGCCGGAAAAGATAAATACTTGTCCCTCCCTCCCTCCCTCCCTCCCTCCCTCCCTCCCTCCCTCCCTCCCTCCCTCCGTCCGTCCGTCGTTTTACAGTATTCTTGATAGTTTGTTTTATAATTGTGTGTTTTGCTTGAAAATTTCATTGTTATTGTTTGATAGTTTGTTTTATAATTGTGTGCTTTGCTTGAAAATTTCATTGTTATTGTTGACTGATGTTTTCTATCTTTTTTTTTCAGTTGACGTGTGGAATCAAGAGATGGAAGATATTTATCATCGGGCTGGTGACAGTTGAAGGTGTAGCTGTCACAAGTGAAGCATTTTAATGGTAAGTTACCTCCCTTCTTGATTTTGGATAGTTTGGTTTATAATTGTTTTGGTGAAGAATTGAATTATAATTGAAAGATATCTATCAGTGGATTGATAACAGCTGAAGACACAGCTAAAAGACATACATCTCTGTTATTAGCAAGATGACTGATGTCAAATGAAGTTGCATGCAATGAAATGTCTAAGTAATCGTTTTTTCAACATCCTTGTTAGTTCGTTTTATAATTGTGTGTTTTACTGCAAACGTATATATACTCAACAAGGAAAGTTTAGCAAATATCTGTTATGACGTCTAAATTTGCCATGGTTGAATAAACTTAAAAGAAAACCAGGTCCTCCTGTTGTGTTGAGGCAAAGGTTGATGAAAAAAAGAAAGAAAAAAGTTTGTTTTATTTAACAACGCCACCTAGAGCACATTGATTGTTCTTTTATCTTATCATCGGCTCTTGGACGTCAAACATATGGTCATTCTGACACTGTTTTTCAGAGGAAACCCGCTGTGGCCACATATGCTACTGTTTTACGACAGGCAGCAAGGCATCTTTTATTTGCGCTTCCCACAGGCAGGATAGCACAAACCATGGCCTTTGTTGAACCAGTCATGGATCGCTGGTCGGTGCAAGTGGTTTACACCTACCCACTGAGCCTTGCGCGGCACTCACTCAGGGTTTGGAGTCGGTATCTGGATTAAAAATCCCATGCCTCGACTGGCATCCGGACCCAGTACCTACCAGCCGCTAAGGTTGATGCGTTTATGTTGTTTGTAAATGGTAAACATCTCAGATGTGAATACTAATTCATAAAAATAGGTTCATTTATAAATGGTATGCCATTTCTTTTAACATTAGCTAAACTTTCGATGTTGAGTATATTATTATTGTTGAGGAATGTTTTCTACAAAATTGTTGTCTTTTAGTTGACGTGTGGAATCAAGAGATGGAAGATACTTATCATCGGGCTGGTGACAGCTGAAGGCATGGTTACGAGAGTTGGAAGATTTCATCAACATCCTTGCGACAGATGAAGCTAAGTGAAATTGAATAAAGTTTGTCACTTTGACAGCCATTTTTTCCTCATGCATTCAGTTCGCGCCGGAAAAGATAAATACTTGTCCCTCCCTCCCTCCCTCCCTCCCTCCCTCCCTCCCTCCGTCCGTCCGTCGTTTTACAGTATTCTTGATAGTTTGTTTTATAATTGTGTGTTTTGCTTGAAAATTTCATTGTTATTGTTTGATAGTTTGTTTTATAATTGTGTGCTTTGCTTGAAAATTTCATTGTTATTGTTGACTGATGTTTTCTATCTTTTTTTTCAGTTGACGTGTGGAATCAAGAGATGGAAGATATTTATCATCGGGCTGGTGACAGTTGAAGGTGTAGCTGTCACAAGTGAAGCATTTTAATGGTAAGTTACCTCCCTTCTTGATTTTGGATAGTTTGGTTTATAATTGTTTTGGTGAAGAATTGAATTATAATTGAAAGATATCTATCAGTGGATTGATAACAGCTGAAGACACAGCTAAAAGACATACATCTCTGTTATTAGCAAGATGACTGATGTCAAATGAAGTTGCATGCAATGAAATGTCTAAGTAATCGTTTTTTCAACATCCTTGTTAGTTCGTTTTATAATTGTGTGTTTTACTGCAAACGTATATATACTCAACAAGGAAAGTTTAGCAAATATCTGTTATGACGTCTAAATTTGCCATGGTTGAATAAACTTAAAAGAAAACCAGGTCCTCCTGTTGTGTTGAGGCAAAGGTTGATGAAAAAAAGATAGAACAAAAGTTTGTTTTATTTAACAACGCCACCTAGAGCACATTGATTGTTCTTTTATCTTATCATCGGCTCTTGGACGTCAAACATATGGTCATTCTGACACTGTTTTTCAGAGGAAACCCGCTGTCGCCACATAGGCTACTATTTTACGACAGGCAGCAAGGGATATTTTATTTGCGCTTCCCACAGGCAGGATAGCACAAAGCATGGCCTTTGTTGAACCAGTCATGGATCGCTGGTCGGTGCAAGTGGTTTACAACTACCCACTGAGCCTTGCGGGGCACTCACTCAGGGTTTGGAGTCGGTATCTGGATTAATTTTGCTTGAAAATGTCATTGTTATTGTTG